>NC_135323.1:24069570-24249570 GCF_048772815.1 Callospermophilus lateralis
CAGGATCTGTTTGGGTGTAATTAAGTCGCACTGCAAAATGAGGAAGTGTGTATACATATGAAATAGGACACACTTAAAAAAAGGCTTGGTTCCCACCAGAGGCGTGTGAGGTCGCGTGACTGGCGGTGACCAATTCTGGCAGCTTGCTCTGTCTGCCAGACACCGATGCCGGCCCCTGATTTTGGCATCTGACCAATCCCACCCTCCCTGGCACTGGTTTGCCTTCCTGGGGCGCACCTGCCCCTGAAGCCCACAAGCAGCAACTTCAGATGCAAAGTTCCAGCCTGGGGTCCCCTCTGCAAAATAGGATGTTTCTCCATTTGAAAAAAAACAAGCAAGGAAAACAGAGTCATATCACGTAAGCGCTTGTTCAGGGAAAATATGACCTTAAGTATGTTGTAAATGGATTTGAAAAGGCTCCTTTGAGTTAGGCGGGCTTTTGTGAGAAGCCCTAACGTTCATTGCATAGTTGAAGGGTTTAGCTGTCTCTAACAATACGGGGAACACAGCCTTAGCAGGCAGTGCCCACTGATATTAGGTTTGCAAATAGCACATTTCAAGAAGTAGTAATGTATTATGTTACTTAATCTTTATCTATTTACATTTGTACAAAGTAAAGCTTTCGTCTCACCCTTTGCATATATGAACCACCAGCTCATGAAGCAATCTCTTTACAGGACTATGTACACGGCCTTCCCTTCCCATCTGAAAGAGCTCTGCGTGATGGATGGTGTGGGCTCCCCCGTCCTCCTCAAATTGGTGTGTGTTGTCATCTTTACTGTTTTGGCTGAAATCAAGAAGTTTCATACAAGGAACAAAGAGTAGGAGACATGAGAACATATGACTTAGTAAAGGATCTGAAAAATTCCAACATAGAATATACAAAAACATTTCCAAATCTGCACGGAGTCTGTACATGTTTTACAAGGGGAGCGGTGGGGCTGGCCACCGCGTCTGCGCGGGGTGCAGGAGTCCTCCTGCTCTCGGGGCTCCCTCCGCTCGTCCCCTTACCGCGCCTCGATGTCCTTCAGAGTGTGGGAGGGCGGCCGCTCCCTGATCTCCGCAGACAGAGGCGTAGTCCTGCGTGGGGACACCGGGCGGCCCCCTAGTGTGGAGATGAGCGGGGGCGGCGCACTCAGCGCTGCTGTGGGGGGCGTCTTGTTGAGCAGTCCGTTCTGGTGGCCCGCCGTGGGGCTGATGCGTGGGTAGTGCATGCTGGGGAGGCCCGGCGTGAGGAGGCTGGGGTGCGGCAGGTGGCCGTCCAGGGAGGCGGGGTGCACGGCGTGCAGCCGCGGGTGCTCGTAGTCCTCGCGCAGCACGTGCAGGCGCTCACGCTCGTCCAGGTGGCCGGCCCGCTCGTGCTCCCGCCGCGGGTCCACAGCCAGCGGCGGGTGGTGGTGATGGTGGTGGCTGTAGTCGTGCGGCTCGCGGTCCCGGAAGGATCTGTCGGCCTCGTACAGCCGAGGGGCCGACAGCCGGTGCAGCGGGTCGCCGCGCAGCAGGAAGTCCCTGGCCAGCGGGTCCCTGCGGTGCACGTCGAGCTCGCGGTAAGGGTCCCTCAGCGGGTCCCGCATGGGGTCCCAGTGGAAGGACGGGTAGGGGAAGCGCTCCCCACCCGGGAGCGGGCTGAGGCCCATGAAGGGGGTCATCATGCGGGTCCGGTCCAGGCTGCCGATGCCACCCATGGGGTGCAGGCCCGCCACGCCCACCGCCATGGGCACCGAGGCCAGCGGGCCTGCGTGGGTACCCGAGGCTGCGCCCGGTGGCTCCGCGGCTCGCGGTGGCTGCGCGGGCTCCGCAGGCAGCTCGTGCTCCTCCCTGCGCTCCTCCTTGACCTTGACCTCGGCGCTCTTCCGCGGGTTCTCGTAGGCAGGTTCGCCCTTGCGCGGCTCGGCCTCGCGGCCTGAGGTGCTGCCCGGCCGGGCACTGTCCAGCGCGGGGGTTCGCACGTAGGGCGACGGCGCGCGCGCCAGCTGCTTGGCCTCCTCGCCCGGGGCGCGGCCCTCGTGGCCATGCCCGTCCTTCTCGGGCGCCGGGCCCTCCTTGGCCTTGTGCTCTTCTGCGGCCAGGTCTTTCCGCGACTCCGGGTGGTCTCTCTCCCTCTCTTTGGGTTTGTCCTTCTCGCGAGCCTCTGTGTTCAAATGACCCCTGATCTGCTCGGTGGCGCTGCGGCTGTGTCCCAGGGCGTTGGCCGGGAGGATAGGTGCTGGTGAGGGGTGGCTGGAGTGTCTTTTCTCCACGCTTTCTCTGCGCAAGGAAGGGGAGACAAGCACTCAGGTGAAACGGCCTGTGGCCGGCCAGGGGCTGCGATGAAATGGCGGTGTGAAGAGGACAGGCTGGGGTATGGTCCCCGGTCGCTGGGGCAGTGGACTGCCCTGAGTGGGGCAAAGCCGGCCACCTGACCTACCTGCCTGGATTTCAGAAGAAGCTTAACAGGGACAAAGTACTGGGGATGAGGGTGAGTGGAGAGTGGAGGGGCTCATCCTAGCTGTGTAAGAGCCATGGGCCTCAATCAAGGCCAAGACCGGGAGGAAGCACTGTCCCAGAGCCAGAGGGGGCCCGCAGGTCTCTAAGCCAGAGCTGGGGCCATAGAGCCTGCTGCCCAACTTCTTAGGGTCCTTTCATGTTAAAGGTACATTCTAAAAGCCCAAGAGCAAAGTGACTCCCAACTGGCAGCAGTGCCAGTGGAGAGTGGATGTAAACATTAAAGGAGTCTCTACCTCCTGACCCTCAGAACAAAGGCCAGTGTCAGCCAAAAGGCCGGGGACAGAACCAGCACCAGGGGGCCAAACAAGGAGTGGGAAAGGTATCCAGGGACCCAGGAATCTGGGGCCATACCCAACACTGGGCATTAGGTCAGTAAGAGCCAAAGTCCTAAGGGAACTTGGAGGCCAGCAGTAGAATAGCAGGCTGGGGACACAGAACATCTTGGGGAGCTCCTTCAGTAATGAGAATGTGAAAGGAGAACACCAGAGACCTAGTGTGGATGGGAACTTCTGAGGAGTAGGCAGAAAACACAGAGCAGAGTGGCAAGAAGGTCAAGTCCAGCTGAGATGGGGAATCACTCAAGGCTCAGGATGCCCAGACAGACCTGGCCAAGGTGAGGAGAGGAGAGACGCAAGCTGTCTCCAGGGCTAGAAAGAGGCAGAAGACCAGGCAGCCACGTGGGTGAGAAATGGACGTGCCCCTGCACCTCTGAGTTCCTAAGCTTATGTGGAAAGGCCGAGAAGAGTGACCTCAAGGGGAAGACAGAAGAGGAGCAGATTTTATTAAGCTTCCTGACTTCCATCAAGAGCGCCCTGAAAGGTGTGTCCTACTCAGTGACAGGTGAGCTGGACAGCCTGGGGTCTAGAGCTGGTCTGCTGTGGCCACACCCCACTTCAGCCATGTATAGCTCGAGCTGAATGCTGTCCACGTTGGCCATGGGTTCGGAGATTGTTATCATACTGCTCACGAGGAGGAGAATTTGTTTGTTTTGTACAAAAGAAATCAACCACTCTACCGTGACAGCCTATGACGAGTATCCCGTGATCTGCCACACAGCCTGCAAAGGCAAACTCAGTCACCAGTACACATCACACACAAGACACACAGTAAAGAGAAAGTCAAGATCAGGATCAAATTTCAATCCTAAGTGCCAAAAGGACATTGTTAGACATTTCTGTTAAGCATATCTTGTGCATCCCTTATCAGTGCATTTAAAATGAAGGCAGCCTGAAGAAGGAGAGAAAGGTGGGGACGAGGTTAAGAAGGCTACTGACATTCTTCAGAGACAACACAAGACCTTCCTCTTCAAGAGAGCTTCCTTTTTAGGCACAAGTTCCCAAGTGCAGAGACAACAGTGGTTATTTAAAGCTGCTTGTCCACCAGGAAAACCAAACGAACACCAAAGCTTCTTTTTTGGACGCATTTCTACATTTGGGTTAGTAAAATTTTATTAGTCATCTATGAGCCCCAGACTTTGAGTTTGAACAAAACTTGAGAAAAATATGATGAGGAAATGCAAAGATGATTTTCTAAAAGCAAACAAAAAGAGAGAGGAAGAGAGAAGCCTATGGATGGGTCATGGGCTGCGCGAACTTGAAAGCAAACATGGCGTTGATTCATGCTGTGTGTGTCTGGCCCGGAGCGCTGGCTCGCTGTGTCACAGAGTTGGGCTTGTGTGGGGACTGCTAACTCTCAGGGGCTCGGGAGCTCTCTGGGTACTGCTGCCACAGGGCGGGCGCCCTCCCTGGGCTGTGGTAGTGCTGTCATGGACACTGTGCCACAGGGCACTGGGACTGAGGGCCGCTGGCACGAGCTGGCTGGGAGGGATCTGGGGCTACAGGGTGGCTGGAGCTCGAGGCTGGGACAGGAGGGCGGGTGGCCGGTTCCACTGGCACAGAGCGGGCTCCCCCATTGGGACTCCGGGGCGGTTTCTTTGCATACCTTTCTTTGTCATCTTTACTAACAGATGAGTCCCGTTTATCTACATCTCTATCTCTGTCATGAGCTGCAGCGGACGCGCTGCGCTCCAGCTCCCCTGGCTTCAGCCAGGGCGGAGGGGTCGGGAACGACGGAGGCGTCCGGTGCAGCCGGTTCCAGGGCTCGTGAGGGTGGCTAAAGCTCTGCACACTGGGGCCATCCTTGTGGCCGAACACTGAGTTGGGTGCTGAAATGGCGAAGTGGGGAACAAAAAGTTTGGAGAGAGATTATACGACCTGCTGTGACGGGGTACTTACCAAAGCCTTCAACAGCACCCAGAGTTAAAATGAATACATGTTATTGGGAGCTGGAAGGAAAGGAGATCGACAGTCATTAGAGGAGCTCTGTCCTGCCCCTGGAGAGGCAGTGCACAGCTGTCTAAAAGTCCAACCCAAAAGCAAAAGTGGGGGTGGGCAGGGGGGGATTAAAAATGAAAGAGACCAAACAGGTGTCAGGATCACCTGATCACACATATCTAGCACATGCAGAGGCTCTGAGCATGCAGAAGGGCAGCTGTGATGGTGCATGTCATCAACTGGGAATCCTGTCTCCTCTCCCTGCCAGACCATGCTTCCTGTCTTCTCAACATGGGCAAACTACAGTGGCCCCAGAGACCACTCAGGACCTCGACCTGAACATATGCAGAAGCCCTCCAGGCTGTCCCTTAAAGAGCCCTCATTCACTGTGACGGTGACCTAGAGCTACACTTTAGGTCTCCTCTGTTCCCCAAATAGGAACAGACATGTCTGCAAGACCACCAGCTGCACATCCAGAGACTGAGGCGTCCAGGACACGCAGGGCTGGCAGCCCCTCCTACTAGAGACTATTCAGTAGCAAAGAGCTGCAGGGCGCTCCAGGTCACAAGGACGTGCCACAGGTCTTGATGACTCTGGACCTGGCCCTGCAGTTCTTCACTGCACTATTTCAACCCCACGAGAGCCACAGGTGCTTTTGCTTCTAGTAGAGGCTATGGCCAGCCCTTGGGTGGAAGAGATGGGAGTCAACTGTTTGCAGCCATCAGCTACATCACTGTCCCTGGCCCTAGGGATGGACGGGACAGTGGCCTCCTTAAACCAGTGGCTTTGCACACGTCTACCAACTCCACTGTGTAAGCCTGCCATTGCAATTATATGACCCGAGTTCATTCCCAAGAGTATAGTTTCCTTCATCTTGGAAGGTCTGGCGTCAAAGGAGAGTCCAGGCAGGTATGGAAAGCTAGAGGTACTCACTAACTGACGGGTTTCCAAGTCCCCCGAAGGCATTGCCACCAACCGCTGCTAGGCCCGTGAAGGTGGATGGACGATTGAAAGGCTCTGCAAACAAAGGCAGGAGGAAGGAAGGGCTCAGATTCCCCAGTGGGACGGGAGCAGTGGGGTGGGGGTGGGTGGGTGAAGCAAAGCCAATCCCCGTCCCACCCACACCTGGCTTGCCTTCCTAGTGGGGTTGGTAAGTACCCATGAGGACTGCGTCCCTACCCTGCCTAGGGACACAGGAGCCCCGTGTGCTCCAAGGTGCCTTCCTGCACCTCTCCCAGGAGGGTGCTCTGCAGCCTCTCACTGGACAGAAATAAGACCACCCCTTACGTTCCCAGGGGTGAAGTCCTACCGTACCCTGCGTCTGCTTGGCCACATGCAGCAAATATCAGTAAATAAAGGCCACAAAACCAGGGGCCTCTGTAACATCGGCCTGTCTTTCTTCCACCTGCTGAAGGTGTCTTGGCTGTGGAAGGCGTCGATGTTTCCTCCCAGGGAGGGACAGAATACCCCGGACTCCAAGTCCCTGAGGCACCCAGGACAAGCTGTCCCCAGCTGTCCCCCACCATTAACTCAGGGCAGAGCAGGACTAGCACAGACATACTGGCGAGGGAGGTGGTTTAGGCGGCAGTGAGTCCTGAGGTGGTGCCACATGCTGACTGGGCCCCAATGGCGAGTGACTTATGAAGGACGGGTCCCCATGTGCTGGTAGGCGCAGCAGGAGCCACCTTGCCCCTGTGAACTCACCCAGGTGAGCAGCAGGGTTGAGGAAGTTGCTGTGATGAGGAGGTGGCCCAAAAGGGGTCCCGGTGGGGTGTGCAGCACCTGGTGAGTCAAACACCACCAAGGTCAGGGCTTACAGAAAGCAGCTTCGAGGAGCAGCCTGCTTCAGCAGGCCTGGGGACCCCAGGAAGTCTGCTGGGGTGAGGCCCAGGCCTGCCTGGCCCCTCTCCTCTTTCCCAGCAGGGCAGAGCCTTGCCTTGGGTGCCAGGAAGAGCCAGCTTCCTCGTGGATTCAGTAGCAAATCCCGTGCCTGCAGGGCATCCTGGTCCATGCTGAGGCTGCCTTCCTCACAGGTTCCCCCTATCTACATTTGCTTCTCAACTCTTTATCACACCTGATATATATGCTTGTAAGTCACCTCAAATCCTTCTCCTGAGGAGGCTGGGAAAGGAAGGAAAGAAGGAAAGGGAGGACCAGATGTACATGAGTTAGGGAAGGACAATGCTTCCATAGCTCAGGCCATGGGATGGGGCCACTCACAGCTTAGAGCCAGGGGGTGTGGCCTAGAGGGGCGTGGCACCGAGGGAGCTCCCCCCTACCGTGTATATCAGGCATTAGTCTCTGACAGTAAGATAAAAATGGTGAATTTAACTAACATTAACTAGTAATAAATACCAGGTTAAAGTTTTATCATATAACCATTTTGGGGCAAAATTCAAGCATAATCAGGACCTATATTTACCCATCTACCAACAAGGTTCCATAATGCCTGGCATTTTGTCTAAGTTCCTATAAATAAGTGCAAATTCCCTCAAGAAAAGACAGTGCAGGAGGGCTGTCCCTGGGCTGTCAGGGCCACCAGCACGGGAGAAGTGTGGGTCAGGCACTGCCTCTCAGCATCTGAAGGGACCTGGGCTATGGTCCACCTGGTGGCTTGTTTTCCACCTGGGAGTGCAGAGAGGATCCCCCAGCTCCACAGCACATGCATGCTGTGGGACGTTCCGAGGGCCCACCGCTTGCCAACTCAATGGACTTCTGGCCACACGCTGTCTGCAGTGCAAGCTCCTGAGAGCTTCAGTGGAGACCATGCTTCACTCCACCCAGGCCCCAGGGATGCCTACAGTTCCAGAATTATCAAAGCAAAAGATGCAATTCATCTACTTTGGCTCAAGTGAAAGCCAGGGAGAAATCTATTTCTCTCCAAAAACTGCTCTTAGTGTGGCCATGTCTCGGAGCCAGATTCCATGGCAACAGAGCCTTCAAATGTGACAGAACCAACAGGAAAGCCCGAGACCTCAGCAGATTCCTCTGACCCTCAAGAGTGGTCCCCCTGCTCTGGCAACAAGGCCTAGGAAGAGGATTCTCGCAACTCTCTCTGCCTCCGTGGGAGACCATGTGCCCCCAACATGAGCTGTGGGCAGCAGCAGGCCGGCCAGTGAAGCAGAGAGCCCATCAACACTCAAGTCCACAGTGGGCATGAAGCCACTTGTCACCAGAGTCAGCCTAGTGCTGCCATTTTTAAGTATTTATGGAAACCAGGTGGCCCACCTTCTCTATCACAGCCCAACCACTGACAACCAGCTCAGTTGGGTTTCTTTACCATTAGATCCTGAAACACAGCCAACCGTCACAGTGCAAAGCCACCCCTTGCCCGTGCGTGTCCCCACAGTTCCAGGTACCCCCTTTACTTCTGACTGGCCCTTGGATCTTCCCGTCTTTCTCAGTGGCATCTGACAATCTGATGTGCTGTGGGTTGCACTGGTTTGGTACACATAGCTCCAGAGTCCCTGTAGGGGAGGACTGTCTCTTTCCTTTCCAGGTGTACCAGGATGCCGTTTAGGTGGTGAGTGAGTGAGAGCACAGGGCCCAGACCTATCTGTTTGGCTACCTGAGGACCACATTTTTCACTCCATTGCCCCCTGAACTCACCAGAGGCAGAGAACAAAGTTGAAGGTCGAGCCAGGTCATGGGGGTGGTGGATGGCTCCAAAGAGACTGGGGCCTGGTGGGCGGCTCAGGAACTCAGGCTTCAGTCCGAAGTCCAGCTTGTGTGGGTCTGACTGCATCTGCTTCTGCAGTGGCAAGGGGACAACAGAAGATGTCATTCCAAGTGAGCAGCAGGAGAGATTCACTCAGAGCCTGAGACCACGGGAGTGGGCTCTTGGAACGGTCCACACCTGGGCACTGGCCCTGGTGAGGGTCAAGTTTAGGAATGCTGGGAGAACCAGGTGACCCTCATGGCCAGAAGCGGGTCCACCTAGGAGGGGTTAGCAGGGACTGCTGCAGGGGAGTGCCTGGTTCTCACAGAAGAAGAAGCACCGAGGGCAGGCCTGGAGCCTGGCTGGAGGCTGGCCTGTGGCTATTCGATCAGGGAGGGCAGCCATATCCTGTTCACTCAACTGTGCCCCTGAGTGGTTTACTATATTGCTGTAAAGGTCCATTTTAGAAAGTTTTAAAATAATAGCATTTTAAAGCTCATTTTATTAGGAATTCTGTGTGAATAATCTGCTGTGTAAATTAATTGTTTAATGCCTCTTAGCCATACTCTAATAGATTACAGCACATTAGTAACTGAACATTATGAAGAAATATTTGCATGCCTACAAGCTAATTTTCTAATGATCACTGTTACATATTAAAAAAAAATAAAACAAAAAACAAGATGAAAGCAAAGTAGGTGTATCAGTTTAACTAATGGGGGTGTTTCTTCTTAGGACTACCCCAATCACCAGAGGAGGAGGAGGAGGAGGAGGAGGAGGAAGGGGAGGGGGGAGGAGGGGGAGGAGGGGGAGGAGGAAGGGGGAAGGAGGAGGGGGGAGGAGGGGGGGAGGAGGAGGGAGGGGAGGAGGGGAGGGGGGGAGGGGGAGGAGGAGGGGGGGAGGGAGGGGGGAGGAGGGGGGAGGAGGAGGAGGTGGCAGTTAGTCCAGGCAGTGGCCCATGGAGACCCTCTCCTGCTATGAAGTCCTGGCTTCATTTCTTTTCACCTGCCCACCCTGATGCTGGCCTTCCAGCTTACCTTCCTCTGAGGCTGTGGGCACTGGCCAGAGGCTTCCTCTAGGCTCTGGCCTCTCTCTGGAGGCGGGTAGCCCTCTCGCCTGCATGGCTTCAAGTCTGCTGTCCTTCTTATTTCTTGACAGCCTTCCTTCTGAGTCAACTCCACACCTCTCAGACAAGCACTGCCCTCCATGTCCCTCACCTCCCATGGCCTGGGACCCTGAGACCTGAGCTGAGCTGCCTTTCCCCTGTTGAGGGCTCCTTCACGGCCCAGCTGCTCTTGCCCCACCCCAGCCCTCCTCCTCCTGAGATCCCTGCCTGCTGCACAACAGAGAAGCTGCGGGAGAGGGTCTCTGCAACAGAGCAGGGACCCAGGAAGTGGGCTGTCCCTCAGCACCGCAGGTCAGAGCCCCCTGGTCCTCGAGAGTGACTGACACCTGCTGGGAGCTCGTGCTTAGGAGCAACACCTGGGAAAACAAATGGAACTTGTGGCCTTGGGCACCACAGATCCTCATTGCAAATGCCTGAGGAGTGAGACAGGGAGAGAGGGGGCCCTCTGAGTCCAGGGGTGAGCAGCCAGGAGCCTAGGCGGCTCACTAAAGAGCTGAGTAAATGAGCACTGCCGAGCAAGGGGAGGGGACGTCTGCTCAGACCCACAGGGACTGCCATAATGGAGTCCCTCCCTAAAGGAGCAGCGGAGCCCAAACCAAGCCTGATTCACTATCAATCTATAAAAATCTCCTGAGTACCTCCTTTAATTTAGTTGCCAAATTATTTGGTGCTAACATCGCATGGTGTACAGCACAGATCCATTAAACCAACTCAGGTCCATGAAGCCAAACAGAGCCTGGGATTGCCAGCAGTTTGTGGGAGGGGAAGATGAACAGAGCCATCTCCTGTTCAAGGGTCTTGCTGATTGAATGGGGATAATGAGAGCTGGAGTTGCCAGGGGCGTTTCTATGGAGAAGCTGCTACACACAACATCCTTCATCACGTTCAACCAAAGGACAAAAGGAAGACATCTTGTGCCTATAGTTCTGCTGACCATGTCACCCGGAACCAGAAAGCATGAACTAATCAGCAACACCAATTACACTGAGGTCCCAATTACACTGAGTCCAAAAGGAGGGAAAAGTGAGTGGCACTCACTGATATGCAGTCAGCACCAGGGGCAGGTGTCCAAAGCCAAAGGTCTCTTGGAGGTTTGTTCCTCCCTTCTAACTAGGTTCCATCTTTGCTTCTGAACCACTGAACCCTGCCATGTGACTGGCGTGTCCTCCTTGCCTATGGGCCTCAGGCTGACCCTAAACGCTGCCAGGACCTAGTCACGCATGAAGAAGTGGACGGAGAAACCTATGCTAGAATGACCTGCTTGGATGTTTCCCATAATTTTTCCAGGCTGCAAAGAGCCAGGCTAAAGTATGGACGTCAGGTTCCATGTGCCTGAGCCAAGCCCTGGAACCGTGTCACGTTACCACCCGCATGCTTCTCTCTCCTCCCTCCTGTGCCACAAAGGCTCTGGTCAAGCATGGAGCATCTTCATCTGTATGGTGCAAATAAAAAGGACCTGCCTCAGGTGGTCCTGGCAGGTACTGACTGTCTCTTAACACCTGGATAGGTCACCAGGAGGACTGACAGATGGTAAGAGCAGGCCCAGCGTGACCTCCGGAAGGGCTAATGTGATCATGCACACTGCCGACGGAGGTTCAGCACCACCATCTCCACATGGGGCATAAATATCATTTCCCCAAAACCAAAAAGGAAGAGAACACATGGGCTGCTACTGAAAAACAAAACAAAACTATCTTCTGTTGGCTTTCTCAGCCTCTAAGTGTTCTCCATATTCTAGTTCTTGCTCACTATAATTAAAACCTTTATTTCAGGATTTAAACCATATTTAAACCCTTTGGATCTTACTATTTAAGTAAGATGACAAATTTATCAAAAGGAAAGATGCACCAGGGAGCTACCAGTTTGCTTTTGTTCTGTGATTCTGCTGGAGGTTTCCCTCGTTAAGGGTCTCAGATGGGCTTCCCGAGGGACTTCTCCCTGCCTCTGGTCTTCAGACCCTGTTTTGAATGCTCTTACTCAGGTGCTCCTGGGCAAATCATGTGCTTGCACCCAGCCCCCCCACCACCCCCGTGAACCAGGAAGGTCGGACTGACCTTGACTTTCTGTTGGTGGTGGTAAATCTGCCAGGCGATGTGAACATGCATAGCGCACCACTTCCCTGGTTTCTGGAACAAGAAAGAGCAAAGTGGTCAGAAGGAGACGTTTCAGGGAAACCGCCTGCAAATCCCCTGAGCTCTCAGCAGATTCTGGCTGCAGAGACTTTTTTCATGAAACAAGAGAGCTTTGTGCCTCCAAGAGCCTCCCGTCAGCAACCCTGCCAGGACCAGCCATCAGGGAGCCATAATCGCTCTCCCCTTCTTCCTGGGGCCCAGACATCGGCCACCACTCAGGAAGCCATACTTGACAAGGACCCCTGGTTACCAAGGACAAGATGGGAAAAGCCTGAATCCCACTTTGTGCCTCTTCTTTCTTTTCTGGTGCCAGCTGGCAGACCTGGTGAAGTAGGAAGTCCTACTTAACAAATGTGGCTATGCTATAATGCAAATCAGCTGTTCACAAGGGCTAATTAGGGAACGTCGGAATCAAATCAAAACAAGAAAGGGCACAGGACCTGTCATAACCTCCCCATGGCTGTTACTTCTTTAACCCCCCAAAGCGGGGCAATGGAATCCATCCCACTTCTGTTGAAGTCCAGTGACCCCATATGCTTCATTAAGAGCTGACCACTCATTCATGCTGGGACACTGTTCATGTCTAAGAGAAGGGAAGGGAAGGGGAGGGGAGGGGAGGGGAGGGGAGGGGAGGGGAAGGCATTCCTTCCTCCCTACTCTCCAGGCTTTTGCAATACGAAGTCCCTCCTCCACTCCTGGAGGAGTGCAGATCAATTTGCATCTCCGAAATCATTCCATGCCTTGGTTTCTGAGCAGTGGGGTGACGGCAAGTGCCTCTCTTCTGCCACTTGGGGCAGGGACCACCTCTTTCTGCTTCCTGCCAAGCAATCTCCTCTTAAGCCGAGAGTGCATGCGCGGTAACTACTGGACAAAAGGAAAGAACTCCGTTCTGCACTGGCAAAGGACAGAATTCACCTAAGTGAGGACACAGACCTCCTGTTCCCTTTGGAGAGGTGGATTATCTGAGCGTATGCACCAGAAATGGGTGGGGACCGCAGGAAGTCTACTGCCTATTATCTACCACTCAGCCGGGCATGGGGAAGTCGGCATTCACAGAGGGGCCATCTGCTGGCCAGGCACCAAACCTCAGGACGTTCTGCTTTAAACAAGACGTTAACAACCAATGCTCACAGTATCCTTTCCCACACCACAGAAATAGGTCAAGTGGCTATGAAAGTCAATAGCACCTCGTGCCGAACCAGGGAGCCCACAGCAGAGCACACCCATCCAGGTAAGTATGCATTTCCTGAAAGACACTGACTGCAGCCTGTCGCTCAAGTCTTCCTCCCTGAGATCCAATCAGACTTTCTACCAGACCTGCTCACACCGGAATCGGACTCAGCTCTACCAGTTACATAAATAAGAAGCCCATGGCCTGGCTTCCTCCACTGCACGAAGCAAAACACTTGCATCACACAGGACCTGAGAACCCAACCACCGTGCCACAGCCTGCTGGGTAGGCTGGCTACAGACTTGTGTTTCCAACCCACAGGGAGTCAAACAGAGGTTGCAAAACAGTGCTAGAAGAGGCTTTCTTACCCTTAACATAGGTCTGAAAGGATCTGTCAACTGTGAAGAGAAAATGACAACTTGGTTACACGCCTGTCACTCAAACAATTGCTCTAATTAACAAATTTGTAGTGCTTCATTAGGAGGGGAAATTAAAATGTTAGAATTTTACTTTTAAATGAAGCCCTTTTGGAGAATAATTAACCCATTTTCACACTATCAAAAGTGCCAAGTGTCCCCTCCCCCACTGACATCACCGTCGACAAGCCCCGTACAAGTTTAATCAATAGCGGCGTGCCCTGGGCAGCTTTGCCCTGGTGCTGCCCAGCCTGAGGCTCCTGGGGGGCAGCCCTTCCACACCACACTGAGGGTGCGGGGGAGAGCAGGCTGAAGAGGCAGTTCAGGGTCAATGCTGAGGGGACGCGTGGGCCAGCCTTTCCGCATCAAGAGTCACCGCGGGGGGTGGCCGCTCTCGGGACCTTCAGCCTGAAAAGCTTCAGCCCGTCTACCTAGCTCCCGCCATCAGCTCCAGCTGCCCTTACCCAGGGAGGAGACGGCACTGGGATGGCAATCATTCTCCCACATTTACTATAAAGATAAATGACCATTGTCAAGACAAGATTGTACCTCCTGTGGAACTTCAAGTTCTTCTTTGGGAGTAGATGCAGTGTAGACCATTAATAAATGACATAACCAAAGCATCATGGATATTTTACTCAGCTCTAGAGCACAGGGGATCCCAGCCACATTAAAAGCAGAGGGCCAGAGGAGCCATGGGGTCTGGGATGTCCTGACCTCGGGTAGCGGGTGGCGGGGGCTGATGTCCAGCAGGAGAAGCACTCAGTGCTTGTCCATCCAGAGCACCCATAACAACATAAGGACTTGCAGACAGAAAGGCTTGGTTAAGTAGGAACTGGAGAAGCCACAGTGTCCACTTTCTAGGCTCAGATCACAAGCCCGTCCCCCTCCATTTGCTGGGAAGTCAGTCTTCCGGTGTCACTCACAGGGCAGGAGAGAGTGTCTTCCAGGAGGAACTGGCACTCTCTTGCACAGGTGGGGAGAGTCCCTTCCCTGAGAGCAGCTCTCTCAAAGGAGATAGGAGGGTCGCGCACAGGACCTGTCCCCTGCACACACCCGGGTTACCTGAGACCAAGCCTGACTTGGCACGTACCCGCGGGTCCTTCTGAAGTAAAGTGTGTGGGACTGTCCCGGGCCGAGCAGCAACATCGATAGGGTTGGATGTCTACAAATTAATTAGACCACAGCTTAGGAAGCACAAAACACGGGACATGAAGCAAAACCTTTCCTCCTTCTAACTGAAGAAGTGAGACTTCATCTGTTTCATTCTAAATCACAGACTCATTTTTCTCAGGGAGCACGTGAGCTTGTACAGGCTGCTCCCTGTTTTCTCCAGTGTTCTGACCAGAGGCTGCTCTCTCCCATGGCATCTAAAGCAGAGAGATGGCCTCCAGCACCCGCCACCACAGTGGAAGCCACAGGACCAAACAGGGCAGCCATGCATGGAGAGGCTGGCCCGGACGCCTCCTTCCCAGGTGGCCCAGCTCTGGCTGGCCGCCTCTCTGCCCCCTCCAGACGTTCCAGGAGATGCTCAAGTGAACACTGCCATCGTTTGCAGTGTCAGGTGCTTCTCATCAGAAGAGCTGACAGCACTGCGCAGACATTAAGCCAACGCTCCACGTTTTAACTGGCAGACAATAACAAGAAATTACACTCAGTAATGACTCATTAGCGGTGGTGGAAATGGGACAAGAGAATCCAACATAGGGACCACACAGACGCAGTATCAAATTCTGCCTGTGTCTCCCCTATCCTACCTCCCTTCTTACACACCACTCATAATATTAACCTATCTGTAGGCTTTTGTCCTTTGAATGAACAACAATCAAAAGCCTACTTCGGGCACAGTCATTATGGTCTTGTGGGAGAAGGATTTTAAAACTATGTAACACCAGTTATTTAGGAAATCACAACCTCCAGGACACCCTCCCCCCAACACACACACCAGAAGTTAACTCGTGTGGAAAAGGAGCTCAAGTTCAGGCACCAGGCTCGCCTCCCTGGTGAAGGGGGAAGGAATGAAAGGAAAGCAATCAGCTGCGGCACAACCAACAATTAAGCTGGAGTTGTTAACAGCCTGATTTGCATACATATGAAGAACTCCACTAATGAACTGCAATCTACATATTCAATCAGGAAGGTGGCCTGGAAAGGCCTATTTCCACACCAGCAGAGGCTCTCTCCTGCCCAGATGCAGTTTTCTGTGTGATTGGATAATTGTGAGTGAGGGAAATAGTCTAATTTATTAAATGACCTACCAGTCTGTTTGGGGATGCACTAGAGATTTGTCCCAACCTAGAAGGGACGGACCAGGGTCTGAGGGAGCAGTAAAGAGCAGGCTCAGGGAAGGAGTTGAAAACCGATCTCCAGATAGGAGGCACTTGGCTGAGCCACTGTAGAGCCCTCTGCACGTGTGACCTCGCACGTCAGGGGCACTCAGTGCAAGGGGACGAGGCCTGGAGGGCAGCCACCCCACCCCAGGGCCTCTGTCCTCCTCTCCAGGTGTAATACTTCTTGGGAAAAACAGCAGTTGCCCATCCTGGGAGGCTGGCCCCACCCTGGTGCTCACCTCAGAAATGGGATGGAAAGAAAAAGAAAACCACATACCACAGAAAACCTCGCCTGAAAAATGTGAGGATGGTTTGCAACTAGAAGATGCGTCACTTTGATAAGAGAGTAAAATGGGCTGCAGTTGATTTTAAACATGCATGTCCTGAAATTCCCTCTCAAAAATGTTTGTGACCTTGGCAGTTTGAACGCTGAGAGCCAGCGGTAGGAGAAGCACAGAACCAGGAGGCCAGATGTGTGGCCTCCGCTCCAGCAGACCCGCCTGCCCAGCTGAGGCTGTGGAGGACAGGGTGGGCCAGGAGGGGAATCTCCCCAGTACAACAACACAGACTGCTGCACCCCTGGAACTTCAGTCCTTAGAAAACTGACAGGCCCAGCCTCCCATCTCTGCCTCAAAAGTCAGCTGGGCTCAGAGGTCATGGCTCCCTGGACAGAAGCCCATGCCCGTGGTGGCATCTTCCACAGGGCACAGAGATGCTCAGCTGAGATCACGTGGGAGTACCAACTGAAGCCTCAATTTTTGCTGAGGCTTAAAACTAAATGGACTAGAAAAAATCCTCTCACTCTAATCCTTGGGTCACTTAGGATCTGAGAAGTCAGTCACTGTGCAGGAAGAAGGGGCAGACCCCAGCAAGACACACCCCTGGGTCTTCCCTGTGCCCTCCTTACCTTGGGCTGAAATGCTCCTTGTAGTGAACCAAAAGGGCCCGTGGGTGGGATCATGGGGGGGATGCCCGACACTGCAGGAGGGTAGGAGTGGAAGAGCTGCGGCCAGAGACGAGAGGAGAAAATGGCTTTAGTCGGAGGCAGGTGACATGTTCACATTCCCCTCCCACAGAAAGACACCAACAGGAGCGAGCCAGGCAACTCAGCCAGGTGCCACTAGTGAAGAGCCAGGATGGGGAGGGTGATCACACAGATGCGCACGAATGTCTGACTTAAAAGTAGTTCAGAATCAATCAGCCAACAAATGGTGTCCCAGATGAGAACGCCATTAGAAAGGGAGCTTTCTAATTATTAATTGGTGAATCACAATCGAGCCCTAAATGGGTGGAGGTTTCAATGCATATCCAAACCAGGAGGGATGCTGGGCCAATAAAATGCCCAGAAAATCACAAGTTAATTAGAAAAAAGAAAAAGGAAAGAAAAAGAAGCAGTTCCTCATGAGTGCCAGGATTTTATACCATTAAAACTCAATTAGTGCTTTTAGATTTTTAATAGTTTGAGGAAATGAGAACATATTCACAATCCTTGCTTCATTAGGTTGTTCTAGAAGTGGCAGTTCCAGAGGACACTTTAATTCTCTCATCTAAAATGATGACAAATATTTGTGGAAGGGTAAAAATAAAATGACTCAGTTTAAACTTTAAATAGAGCTGCCAGTTCTCCTAAAAGGTAGATTACAGAAGCCTGGAAATATTATCCCATGTAACAAATAACATGTGGGGCTCCCCAGGACTGCTGGGCCAGCACACAGAGCTCAGAGCCATTCTCGCTCCCAGCTCTCCTGGAACTCGGAGCTCGTTGGGATTAACCCAAGTCCCTGATTCTTAGGGCCAGCTTTGAATTGTGTCTGCTGCTCAATAGACAAGCTCACTGGAGGTCATACAAGCCAAGCTGTTGATGTGTGAGTCTGACCACCTGATGACAGGAAAAGCATGATTTTGAGTGAAAAATATAAATTTTCTTGACTCATTAGCATACAAAGGACATAACTGAAGGAAAAATGTACAGCAATACTGGGAGATGATGGGAGCACATCTTTCCTGCCTTTGGAAATTGTATTACCTCTGAGGTTCTACACCTCTGAGTCTGTTCACTTTGACCAAACCATCATGTGGATATTTAAGTGACACACCAATTCACGGTTGTGTCACATGTCACAGTATGACAATGCATCTTCCCAATAAGGCCCTCACACCAGCCGCTCTGGCAGGAACTGAGACCCACACGTCTCTTTCAGGCTGACTCCAGTTGCTCTCTCCAGTGGTGCACAGAGGTTTCAGATTCATTGGTCCTGAACTGAACCCACTTACACAGAGACTGTGCAAGGGTGCCCCCTTCAGAACTCCTTTCAAGTCCAAGACAGGGTTTTAGATTCTTGAGCACGGCCTCTGCCGTCCGCCTGTAGCGTCCTGATCCCAAGGCAAGAGGGACTAAGCACTTCCTGTATCACCCTGTAACTGGCCGTGTGAGGATCCCCCAGGGCCCTGTAGGAAGGAAGTGGAGTGACCAACACCCTCCACCAGAAGCTCGTCCAGATGGGCAGTTCCCTTCACGTTCACAGTGAAACCCAATGCTCTTCCCACTTCCTTTGCTCTGTCCCACTGCTGACTACTAGAAAATAAATATAGCTGAAGACTATCCCTGCTGGAGAACTAGAGGTCGTGAACACTTTCCAAAGTCCAGACCCCTAGGCTGCCTCGCCAGCCCCAGCCTAGGCGTCTCTGTGGAGTGTGCCCACGGAGCATAGAGCATGGAGCGTGGCTTCAGGCTGCCAACCTGAGCCGCCTCCTGGGCACACTGAGCTCCACAGAAACCATTCTGTGAGCTGGTCCCTCGTTAAATCAGCAAGACACAGAGCAAGGCAAAGTGGCACCACTCATGGGCAGGTCCCAAGAGGGACCCAGGCCTACTGGGTCCTGAATGTCCATCTGAAAACCTTTCTGCATCAGTGCTGAGCAACACAGGTGGCCCACATGGTGGGTGCAAGGCCCTCAAATGCACCTTTCCTTACTGAAGAGGCCTCACGTCACTTCTGAGTGGCTCCAGAGTAAGTGATTCTTAATTGATTTCTAATATTTCCTAGTCTTGATTTCTCAGCTATGCTCTTGACTAATAAAGTGTCTAATTATCTATTTAAAGTATGAATGAATTCAGTCTTTGCTGATCTGCTGAGCAACATTTCCACCAAAATGAGAACACAATCTAAGAATCAAAATGGGAATAGCTGTAAATGATGAATCAACATGGCTACAAGCAATTATGACTTTTCCTTTTTTCTGGATTCACTTACAAATAAAAAAGAAAAGAAAAACCACTGAGCAAATAAACTTGCAAATTTTCAGATAAAAATGATGCAGTATTCATCCCATAATCAAAATATCACAATCAAGTATTCAAGGTCTTTGTATAGAGAAGCTCTTATCTTCTACATCAATGAACATATAACGGGTTGGTACCAATTTAAGTTCTGGAATGTATACTTAAGATTGCATAAAACTGCATCTTTTAAGCAATGAAGAATTGAGCTTAAGGAGAAAAGGTACATTCGTTTTAATGTTAAGGCTTTCTTTAATTAAACAATATTTTAATTGTGAAATGAAAATACACTCAGGAGAACAGTATCAGCCATGTGGAAGAGGGTTCTGTATTTAGTCTCAAGTAAATAAAAATCTACTTTTTGAAGAGTTATGAGTCAAAAGAATGAGGGACTTTGTTCAGAGGGAACAGTCAGGCTGAGGTCCCTCTGTGGCTGGCTTTCCACCTGTGGCTGAGGTCCTGTGGCCTCAGGCTCTGCTGTAGGAAGGGCTGCAAAGCTTACACCCCCAGGCAGGGCAGATTCTGGCTCCCAGGGGGCCATCCTGGCTGTGCTTATGATCTTTTGACTCTGAAGATGATACTGCATCTTTACCAAAAGCAAGACGCCACAAAAGCAAGCATCCACAGGGACGAGCAGCAGCGGGCACGCTGGCGCAGTGACGGGAAGGCCGCTGGCCGTGTACTGACTGGGGGAGAGCGCACGCACGGAAAGCAGGCACATTCAACGTGTAGCAGGGAATGCAACTCACACTGTGCCGGTAGAAGGGGTCAACTTTTGTAGGGTATTTGTCAAACTGTAAAGGGATCAAAGCAAAAACTAGTTACTTCATCTGCCTTTGGTTCACTGTTCAGTGGAGGCAGCCTACAGCTTCTGTGTCACTGAGACATCACCAGACCCTGCAACCTAACTGGATAGGAGCCACCTGAGCTCCTGAGCCTCTGGCAACCCCGAGTCCAGTCTCCCCATGCCGTACGGTGTCTCGGGCCCTGGACGCCTGGTGGTTCCTCTCTTTTTACTCTGAGCTCAGAGGCTGACACAGTGAACATCCAAACTGGAGAGGACAGGCACCTCCAGATCCATCCAGAGAGCCGAGCACGGGGCCTGGCCTCCCAGGGTCCCTCCACTTGGTCTTCTCCTTGCCAGAAGAACTGCAGATCTGCCGTTCTCTGAAGTCCATGCCACCCACACAAAGCACTTGGGCTGGGTCTTCTGAACCCATCAGGAGGACTCATCACCCCCGCCCTCATGCCTGTCTTCCTCCAGGATGTTAAGACCTCAGATTGACTCACTGGTGGACCAGCTCACACAGGCCAGCATGATATTTTCTTAAACCATTAGGCCCTTAAACACATGACTGTTGGCCGGGGCTCAGTGGTGGGCTCGCCTAGCACATATGAGGCACTGGGTTTGATCCTCAGCACCACATAGAAAACAAATAAATTAATTAAAGGTATTATGTCCAGCTACAACTAAAAAGGAATTTAAACAAATAAATAACTGTTGAAAAATACAGTTCTTCCAGAAAAAAAAAGACACAGAACTTGCTATAGGACTTTTTGTGTGTATGTGTAGGGTGGGGTGGGGTGGTGAAAAGGCCTCATCTTTAATATTCCCCTAAATAAAACTTGTAGAACACACTTTAAAAATATATGTTAAGAAAAGTAAGTTGAGCCAGTGGGTGAGAAGGGGCAGAGGTGGATGAGAGGACCCTCCGTGAATTCCCATCTGCTCTCATGGGGCCTGATGGACTCTCCTCTTCAGGGTTTCAACCAGGCCCTTCTCTAAACACTGGACATAAATGACAACTGAGGTAGAACTCTGCTAGGGCATTTAAAGATTTAAAGAAGCCTGTCTGAGACCATTCATTTCAGTTCCCAGTTCCCTGGGTACATGGCAATGCCCAGACACCTCTAGGCTCAGGGCTCAGCCTCTGAATGTCACCCCACAGGGCAGGCAACTGGCCCCAGTGGCTGTTCCTCCACTTGTCCCCTCCCTCCTGGTGCTGTGAGCACCTGTGCGTCGGCACCTGGTTCACACTGCTGTCGGGCCACGATGCCAGGTGCCCAGAGAAGGAAGGCCACTAGCAGGTGGACCCAGCACTGGCAAATGCGTGCAGCGGGCACCTGGGTAAGGCGCAGGACACTGCCCCTTGAAGGCCGCCTGGCCTCAAGGCCCACGCCCGCGCCAGCCCCACCCTCCTGCACACAGAAGAGAGTGGGCTCTACTTATCCTCACATTTCTGCCTGGGGTACGCACCATGGGAGGTGCTGGCGTCGGCATGATGGCGGTGGGCGGGATGGCGTGGGGGAAGGGTGTGAAGGTGTGCTGGTGCGTGTGCTGGTGCGTGTGCTGGTGCTGGTGCTGGTGCTGGTGGAACTCGGTCCGCAGGTAGGGCGGGGGGCCCAGGGAGGCCCCGCGGTCCGCGCTCTGAGAGGCCAGAAAACGCGTGTTCAGTTCCTGCCGCAAGATGTCTTGCTCTGGAAAAGAAGAAGAGGGAGATGTCGGCACCTTTTCCTTCCGAACGGGACATCTGGGTGCTTTAGCATGGAGGGTGCAGGGCTGAGGACCCAGCCCCGGGGGGCCTGGGACAGAGGGGACAACCCCAGGCCTGCCATAGCCTAGGGCTGCTCTCAACTAACACCTGGGCCTGGGGACCAGCTGCACAGCCCAGCAGGTCAGTTCCCCATCCACATGACTGGGATGGCCCTCTGGCCTCCTCAGGTCATTTGGAGGTGGGGGTAACAGGGGGGACGCCTGCCATCCATGAACGCAGCAGGCTCCCCGGCTGGCCTCAGGGCAGACACAAAGCGACAAGGAGCAGCACTGGGACCCTGGCCCGAGACACAGGTGAGGGGAAAAGGACCCCATCTCCCACCAGGTCATCCCTAAATTCTAGGATGCATCATCATAAAAGTGCACCTCTTCTTCCCAGGAAGGTGGACGCCCTCAGGCCAGGCCCACGCCCCAGGACGCGGCCTGAGATGCTGGAGAGAAGCAGGCGCGGGCCTGGCAGGCTGTGGCCGCTCTGCTGAGCCCGGGTGCCTGCCGGGCCTCACCCCTCAGGCCTCCTTTCCCACACCCCCCTCCCAGGGCATGGTTGTTTAAGTGCGCCCGGCCTGACGATGAGGGACGGCAGGGACAGCAGTGAGGTCCCGGCGCCCACCCGGCTATCCTACCTGAGTAAGTGCTCCCGGCAGGGTGTCCGGGGACCTGCAGACTCCCTGACGTCAGCGGTGGTGGCGGAGGCAAAGCAGTGGGCGGGGCAAACATATTGGGGTGATGTGCGTGAGTGGGGGCCTGGAGGGCGGGGGTGAAGCTGTGCAGGGGGCTGTGGCTGGGAAGGGAGAGGGGGAACGGGGAGGCCGAAGGGTGGTGGGAGAGGTGCGGGGCGGCGGGCTGAGTCTTGGCCGGAGTGCTGCTCCTGCTGCTGCTGTGGAGCAAAGGGAGAAACAGGTACAGGTGAGCATCTGCGTCCCCACCGCCCTCCCTTCCCTGGGCCTCTCTCTCCCCACCACACAGCCCGGCAGAGACCACTGCCCAGTGCCATGCACAAGGATGTCCAGGCAGTTCTCTGCTGAGACAGTCCCCCTCGCTCCTATGGCCCGGCCTGCTCTGCTCTGTCCCCTGCCGCCCCCACCCTCCTCGCCACACTTCCTGCAAAGCAGCCAAGGAACAAAACAGAAGAGAACCACCACCTGGGTCTCCCCTGTCTGCTACCGTAACCCCAGGACCACAGGAAGAGGTGGGCCAGGTTTTGTGCCACAGGAGTGGCCCCGGGTTAGGAGCTGGCCCAACCCCGGGAGGAACCTGCCTGCCTAGGTCTGTCTTCACCTGTCCCTGACCCCACCAGGCTTCTAAAAGGAAAACAATAACAACCACAGGGCTCAGGATCACCCTGGACGGTCCCTCGTAGACCAACCAGGAGGACCTGGCTCTCCCCAATGGTTTCTTCTCTGACTCACAAATGAGGAAGCAAATCCCACTGAAAAAAATGTTCAACCCAGCACTGGTCTCTGTCTCCTGGGCCTGAGGAGACAACCCTCCCGCGACACCCCTTGTCTCCTCTGAGTCTCCACCTTCAGGGCCCTCGGAGGCATCTTGGCCTCCACTCCCTGGCGCACACCTTCAACCGCTTCTTCTTCTTTCATCTTTTGGGATGGGGTCTTTCTATGCGCCCTAGGCTGGTCTCTAGCTCCTGGGCTCAAGCCACCCTCTGGCCTCAGGAGCTGGGACTACAGGCGCATGGCATGGGCCTGGCCACCTGTTGGGTAAGCACCTCTCCTTCCTGCCTCTGTCCTCCAGGAGATCCTGGATAGTTCACTCCTGTGTAGTGTCAACGGCCAACCCAACCGGCTTTCACCCAACAGCCCCTGTCCCTATCTCCTCACCTCCCAGAGTAAACAAGGACAGTTCTCAACCAGGCCACCCATCTCCCAGGAAACCCTCACCCAGACTCTCTGACCATCCAGCAAAGGTGGCCGGCGGGCAGAGAGCAGGTTGGCTCACCTTAAACTGTTGAGGCTCAGGCTGCTGCTGTAGGCTGACAGGGGCTGGGGCAGGCCCTGGGACGAGGGGTGGGCCTGCACAGCAGGAAGGTGCTGGTGGAGCAGCTGGGTGGGGGACGGTGGCCTGGGTGGCCGCTGCACCTGAGGCTGTGGGGCGGGCTGCAGTGGGGCCTCCGGGGGGCCCTGCGGGGGCTGCGTACTTGGAGGAGGGGCTGTTGGTGGGGCCTCTGTGCGTGGCACCAAGTCAGGGTCCGGAGAAGGGGCTCGGAGCTGGGGCTCTGCCTGGGGCTGGGGCAGCGGCTGCGGGACCTGAGGGCAGGGGTCCTTAAGCACCACAGGCTCAAAGGCGGGCTCTTTGCAACAGTCTTGGCTCTTCTCCTGGCTTCTCTCTAGACCTGATATCTTGGGGACAATCGGCCCTGCATCCTGGCTGTCATGTTCGGGCAGCGCGCCAACACCTAACTCCGAATCTGTATGGGGGAGAGCAAAGATAAGTCACAGAATGACACAGGAGCATGGCACCAGAGGAGCGAGCTCCAGCCTGCAGGCACAGCCAGCAGCCACCCACCACCCTTCCTGGGGAGAAGGGTGCGCTGGCTGGGGATCCCACAGCTGGTGGTCTGCAAACCAGGGCTCCCTGTCCCCAGTCTTTGCAAAGCTTTTCTGAAGCACACTTAAGAAATTATAGCCCACAAGTTGATTTTTCCCTTTAAAAACAAATACAGTTCCTGAATGAGAAGTATTTTCAATAGCGAATGAAGCAAATGTTACTTAACAACAAACAGATGTTTCTTCTTGGCCTCCCCCCCACCTTTGCATTGTGACTGAGGAGGCGCACTTGACATTCTTAGAGCAACAAGTTCTTGTTCAGCAAGTGCCAAACTTCCAGGCCTCCTGATGTGCCCCAGCCAGCCCAGGGACATCTGAGATCAAACGTGCAAATGCAAATTTAAATCAAGCATGCCACAGCTACACTCACCAGGCCTTCAGAAATGCCCCTGCACCACGGGATGCTGAGACTTAACTGGATGTAAAATTTAAGTAGGATTCTTCAATTGTGGGGAAAGAATAGAAAATAGATGCTCCCGTATAAACTTAAAAAATAAGCTTCCCTCCTAAGGTCAAAGGACCTAAGTGCCATAACTACTATGATGGCATTGTTGATTATCCCAGAAGCTGAATTCCATAAAATTCTCAAAACAGAATAATGAGGGCTGGGGATGTGGCACAAGCGGTAGCACGCTCGCCTGGCATGCGCGCGGCCCGGGTTCGATCCTCAGCACCACATACAAAAAACCAAATAACTAAAAAATAAATATATTAAAATTCCCTCTCTCATTGTCTCTTTAAAAAAATAATACTAATGAAAGACCAATAATTACATATCAAGGCATAGCCCAATTTGGAGTAAGTTCTTTGTAGGCTTCTGGCAGGGGGAGATCACCTCGACTCCATTTCTGTGCTAAAAAAGATGCATTCCTTCTTTACTACAGTTCAAAACAGGAAGAGCACAGCTTGCAATACTTTCTGAAATGAGGGCACCTTTGCAAACCTCCTCTTCCACATCTCTCGCCACTATGAAAAGCATGTGCCACTCACGCGGTCTCTCAGTTCCTGCTTACACACTCGTGTGTACACACACAATTTGCATCAGAGCAAGCCATCATCTTTGGTGTTCGTTTGGTAAGCAGTTCAAACCTGAATCATGCACCAAAGCAGAAACAAGCCCTGGTTCATAAGCAAGGCACCTCCGGGGCTGTGGTGGACGTGGCCAGCTCCAGGCCAATGTGCTGCCTAGGTTTGAGGGCCTGAGGACAAATGACTGCACTGGTGACCTCTGGGTATCTTATTTCTGCCCAGTGCCGTTTTGAGAAACTTTATAGAAGATTTCTGCTTACAATAAAGCCAAAACTTTGTGGGTCCCCAGAACTGGACCAAACTCCCTGGTGAGGCCGGGGAGAAGTGGCTGCAGGGGATCCTGCAGGGCCTTTATCTTAGAAGTGGGAGCCAGGGTCTGGCCTGCCCTCTCCGTGCCTTTTCTGTCATCTCTCACAAATTTCCTGAATTTTTCTTCCACAAAAACAGGGGTATAGTCTGGTTGAGGAGAGAAAGCTCCAGGAGCGTGGAAATCCAGAGAGTACATGCCAACTGAGAGGGGCTGGGCATATGCCGGGACTCTTCCCTCACCCACGCCAGTTGATGGGCACAGGCCCCGGCACTGGCAGGAACCCATCTGCATGCTTCTGCACTATTCCCTTCTCCTTGGACTAGGATGGTGAAGAATCAATCAATATTCTCTATTTTGGTAAGTTTATATCCAAATTCCTCTAAAAATTAATGTTGAAATAAATCTGCTCACATCAACAAGACTTCCTTTCCAAAAGACACCCTTTAAATACACTTATGCTGGTAAGGAACATACTAGGGACAGCCACCAAGCTCGATGTCGCCAAGTCTGCAGAAGGCATGTGTCCTGCAGGCAAGGCCTCCTCTCCTGTTGCCCCATGTCTAATCCCAGCCTGAACACCCCTGGAGAGTAAGGTGTGGTACCAAGAGCATGGCAGTCGCTGCTGCCCTGGACGAGCAAGGAGG
Organism: Callospermophilus lateralis; assembly: GCF_048772815.1. Lineage (NCBI taxonomy): Eukaryota > Metazoa > Chordata > Mammalia > Rodentia > Sciuridae > Callospermophilus > Callospermophilus lateralis. The sequence continues at coordinate 24,095,542 of NC_135323.1, forward strand.
GAAATAGGAAGCCCGAGCCTCTCCAAGGAACCACACCAGTCTGTCCCAGCCAGCTCTGGGGAAGTACTAAAGGAACCCAGGAGCATGAAACTTTAAAAGGAGACCAGCCAGGAGGCCGTCCCGGCTTGGCCTCCACTTGAGCAGGTGTGCCAATCACCCAGGGAGGGTCTTGTGAAGGTGCAGACTCCAGCCCAGCAGCTCTGGGTGGGGCTCCAATTCCTGCCTGCCATCTCACAGGTGATGCTGCTGACCCTTGGACCACACTGGGAATCCAACCCTCTGTTGCCAAATGGAATGAGCCCAGAGAAGTGAGAACTTGCTGGCTGGAGGTCACCTTGCTGTTTGATAGATCAGAAGTTTTGGGTTCTGATCTTAACTCTGTCCACCAAATGCCTGTTCTCCCGTCTACACTGTGTGGTCCTTGGAAAGCAAAAGCCCCCAAACAAAGCAGATAATGGCAAATCCCTGACTCAGTTAAAATATTTAAGTAAACCAGTCACTGCAAAGGGCGAGGAAAGCTACAGGGAATTATGGCAACACCATACTTTAGCTACACCTGAAAGCCACCATCAACCCACCAATGCTCTGGTACTGTGACCTGTAGGCAGGGCAGCCACAGGTGGAGAGCTGGAAAGAACGCTGGTGGCTAAAACAGTTCTATGCATCCAGGCCTCTTTAGGCACAGATTAGGCACCATGCATCTTTGTGGCTAATCAGTAATGCATTTCCTCTTCCTTTCAATTATTCAATAAATGGATCTTACCCTTTAAGGTTTTCCATCTTGACAATTTGTCTTACTATGCTTCTCTAAAATTGGCAGGAATATATTTTAAAATCATTTTATATTGCACTATGTGCTTTGAATTTGCCAAAGGATGAGATTTGCTGGGGTTGAAGAAATATTCAAATTGACAAGTGTTATTTAAATGTTGTATTCATTACATTTTGGGGTTGGGGTTAAGCAATCTCCCTTCTTGCAATTATAAGAATAACACATCGTGGCTTATAATAAAAGATGCAAATAAAAGTTATACTCCATTGTGTATGGTAAAAAGGGCATTTACTGCATGTAAAATATAGATTGATGAACTTGACTCAATAAATTTTTTAAAAACCTAATGGAGGATTAGAAAAAAAAAGTATTTGATTTTGATACAGATTTGATACAAGTGCCCTGAGAAATTGGATCCTGACCGCCCCCCTGGCTCAGTACTGAGGATTGAACCCAGGGCCTTGGGCATGCTAGGCAAGCACTCTCCAACTGAGCTGCAGCCCCCACCCCATGTCAAAATTTTGAGATAGGTCTTGTTAAATTGCCCAGGCTGGCCTTGAATTTGCAATCCTCCTGCCACAGGCTTGTAAGTACTGGGAAGATAGAGGTGTATCACCATGCCGGGAAATGGACCTTATTTTGTACCTCCTCAGTACAATGCAAACCCCATAATCTCTGGAGGGCAATTTGGAAACATTTAGTAAAAGAACAAATAGGGTTCCCTTGACTTGGTGGGTGTACAAGGATTTAGATACAATGAAATTCAGATACAATGAAACAACACCATGGTTTAAGGTGCAAGTTTGGAAATGCCCCAAATGAGATCATTGGTAGATTCATACCATGGAAAAATTTGCAGCTTTAAAAAAAAAAATGCTTCGTATACCATGCCACCTTTGTAGAAACTGGAAAAACTAATATGTGTGTATTTATATATAATTGTATTATTATAGCTAGGAACTGGATAGTGGGGGGACATTTTGCTTTATTGTATAAAAAATAAATAAGCAAAAAAAAAGGGGGTGGTAGGGTATCAGGGACTGAATTTAGGGGCACTCAACCACTGAGCAACATCCCCAGCCTTTTTTCATATTTTATTTAGAGATGGGGTCTCATTGAGTTGCTTAGTGCCTCGATTTTCTGAGGCTGACTTTAAACTTATGATGCTCCTGCCTAAACCTCCCGAGCTGCTGGGATTACTAAAGGTGTGTGCCACTGTGCCCAGAGAAAATTTTTAATGAATTTGAAAATAAAATGTATTTTGTGAAAAAACAAATCACTAACACTGAATAAAATAAACCCAACCATAAAAATAAACTAAGTACTAAATAATCAACACTGACCTATGAACAAATCATTCCTATCAGTTAAATGAAAAATCAACACAAAGTAATCTTTTTTGCAGGGTTTCAACACTTATTGAATTTTCCAGGAATGCAACTACTATACTTTGCCACATCTGGGACTTCACCAGAAGTTGTTCACTCTTAGGAAAAAATGCCCAAGGCTGCTTCTGGGGACTAACTGCTACCACCAGGTGGCTGTGGTTGTAGCGGCCACGTTTACATGTCCTTCTCCACCATGAGCAACCATTTATGTTGTTATGAATGACTTCCATTTACTTCTCCTTTATATTTCATTAGGGACTTACTTAAATTTTGAACTATGTGTACAGATGGGTGTACCAACTGTGTGTCATCCCAGCCAGTGAGACACGAGCATGTGTGACCAAATGCTAACCACAGGCACTGTGCACCACAGGCTCTGGGTCCAGGAGGCCTGGTGGTGTGTCCGTCCATGATGAGCCACACACTTCTCCACGCACAAGCACAGTCACTGCCTCACAAGGCAATGGATGTGGATTCTGGCAGGTGAAGTGCTACTGCAGTCCAGCACATAGTGGAGGCGCAGTGTCCCCAACCACTGCCAGGAGATACGAACGACATGGGGTACCTTGGACAAAAGTGACCGCCAAGAAAAATACAGCACACTGTTCTTGTTCTGGGTATGGTCTCAGAACTGAAAACCATCTCTGTAAGTGCACACGCGAACATGCGAAGTGGAAAAACACACCCAAAATGTTAACCAAATCCCATATCCAGGAAGAGACCACCACCTGTACCTCATGGACCTGTACTTTTCTTAACTCCCTAAATTTTCTGTAATGAACATATATTATTTCTATGAAAGAAAAAAAGATACCCATGGTGGAGTTCATGGATAATACACCACCATTATCAAGAGAATTGTCTCCACTATTGCATGGATTAAAACAAAAAAGCAAAGCAATAAAACCACGTCAAGAGACCAAATAAATATTTTCCTCTCAGAAATGAAGACAGAACATGGCACCATGCTCCCCCCTTGTCCTCACCATTTCTCACTGGTGCTAATCAGCGGGTGTACTGGAACAGGAAGGAAACAGAAGTGAGAGAGGCCTCTCAAGGCATAGCCTCTACACCTGTGTCCCCTACCTGTCTTTACACTTGGCTGTGAAGTCCTAAGAGGGCTACGTCCCTGCCAGGTCATTACTGTAGTAAACCTGAATAAGCCTCAAAGATATTAAGAAAACCAGTAGCTATCAGGCAAAGTATCCACCCACCCGTCCATCCACTCACCCATCCACCCATCCATCATCCCTCTACCCATCCATCCATCAATCCATCCACCTATCCATCCACTCACCCACCCACCCATCCATCTCCCTGTCCATCCATCCACCCATCCATCGTCCACTCACCCAACTACCCACCCAACCACACTCATCCACTCCCCCATCTATCCAACCATCCATCCACTCACCCAATCTCTACCTATCTGAGTGTCTGCTCCACATATCCAAGAAATGGACACATGCTATTTGTCATTACTCCATCTTCTAATTAACTTCTCTACTTGTCTGTCTAAATGACAGAGCCTCCGAGACCTCACCACACAGCTCTGAAGATTGTGGCCAAATAAGTAATCCAGACTTCAACTTACATCTTTAAAAAAATATATGTTTTAATCGTAGGTGGACACAATAACCCTTATTTTATTTTTACGAGGTATGGAGGATCAAACCCAGGGCCTCATATGTGCTAGGCAAGCGCTCTACCACTGAGCCCCAGCCCCAGCCCCTCCGGACTTCAACTTAAGTGGGAACATTGTTAAAGAATGAATGTTCCACACTGAGAACCCAGGCCCATGCAGAAGCATCAAATTTCTGTGAATCAACATTCAGTTCTTTCAAGTTACCAGTAAGGCTCACGGTTTAAATCCTGTTGCTAGTCTATTCTGTCACCTCAGAGGTAACCTCTTCTTAAGCAAATGCTGTCTGTTTTGTACACCTATTAACCCAAGTTCGCAATGCTAGAATCCCTCCCAACATTCAGAGTTTTGCTATCTCCAGAACTCCACAATGCACTCATGTTTCAGGGAGAGTGTCCACCTTCTGGAACATACGTGTCTCTTTATTTTCCTCCTCCTCTCCCTCTTTTCTTCAAATCATTAAACAGAGACCAGTTTGTTCCATTAGCAGATTCAATTACTCGAACGAATGGCAGGATGACACTTGGTCTTGCAGCTCTGCTTCTCGGCCACTGAAACTGTACAAATAAATTGAGGAAAACCCACTGTTTGTTCAAGGCAAATTAATTTCCAAACACTGCAGGAGTGGAAGATCAGGGGAATGATGGGTGCTTGGCAGGGCTCAAAGAGATTGCACTTCGTGCTTGTCGTGTTGTGTAAACATTAATTACCATCCGGGAGGCTGAGCCAGGCCTCAAGTCGGCATCACAAACCTCTGAGGGCCTCCAGGGTTCCTATTAAAAGCAAAATCCTAAAAGGGGGAAAATAGCCAGTGTATCTGGCAAAACACCAGCAGCCCATTGGGAGGACTGGGAAACCCCACAGGTCAGAGGCCTCTGTCACCTGGGAGGCTACAGGCGTCCTCATCGCCCTCATCAGATTGACCCAGGGCGGGGGTATCTGGCGGGATTACAGGAAAAGCCATCCGCTGCAGCCAACGTGCTCCAACTTGTTTCAAGTGTGTTCCTCCTAAACCCACAGCCAACAGCGCCAGCCCTCTCGCATGCCAGGCCCATCCATCACAGTCCTGACGGGAGGCTGGAGGCCACCAACAGCCTCGGCGCACAGAGGGCAGAGTCCCTGGGGGGGAACCCAGCTGGTAAGCATTTTGTTTCTCCTGAAGTCATCTTCAGTGTAGGGGTGGGTGGGGCAAGGAAAGGACCCAACTCGGAATGCGGGATGCAGGCAGGGGTCTGCTGTGGGGTAGGAAGGGAGCATCCATGAGCAAGTCAGAGTCTGCTGTGTCAAGGTCACACCCAATCCTCCTGCTTGTCATTCCACAGGAAGAGACTAATCAGTATTAAGTCACTTCCTCCCAGAGGGCACAGAGACCCAGGAGAGGGCCCTGTCCTTGACCTCTGGGGACAGAGGGCACGGAGACCCAGGAGAGAGCCCTGGAGCAGCAGGGATGGAGAGCCATGTGTACTTGTGTGGCTTGGGGAGTAGTCAGATGAGCAAAGCTGATGCTGCCATCCTTATTTTACTATCTGGTTAGTACCCGGGCAATCCTGTCTGCACATCCCAGGACCAGCCCCAGCCAGCATCAGCTGATCTTGTGACGGGTGTGGAAACCTGCAGCCACTGAGGGCACCGGGAACACCGCTCAGGGGACACCAGCTGGCTCCTCCAGGCAGGTCACCCCCCCCAGCCCGCCCCTCCATGTCTCAGTGGCACAGCCAGTGCCACCAATGTGGGCTCCACAGCTGTGGGGTGCTGCTCTGCCCAGCTGCAGGACCCCAGCAGGCACAGGCACCAGAAGGACTGCTACCTCAGGTGTGTGTCTAGGCTGCAGGTGCACCCTCCTGGCCATGCCTTCCTTACTAGAGACAGCAATTGAGAGGAGCCCGGTGCTCAGGCTGGGAACTTTCCAAGAGGTGGGACTAAGGCACTGAAGCGGATGACAGTGAGATGTCTGCTTAAGACAGACAGCCATCCTGGCACCTGACCATCCCCCTTCCCAGCCTCCCTCCAGCAGCTGCCAGGCTCACGGAGAGGGGTTTAAATCTGATGACTTCCCCACTGTCCAGCTGTGCCCTCAACTTCTACATCAGGCCAGAGGGGCAGCGAGGCCCCTTGGTGTAATGTGCCCACATCACCTCATCTGCTGATTCAATGAACGTCACACAACCCTCTGTATGGCTGTGTCTGCGATCCACAGGGCTGAGAGTATGGCGTAATGACAGAGCAGCCTGGCAAAGGACTGGCTCCACGTCACCCCTGTTTCCAAACCTGAGCCTCACCAAGCTGATTTTCTCAAGGACAAACATGAAGCCAACAACAGCAAAGACCTCTCCCCATGCTGTCTCACCCGCCTTCCTGCACTGCCAGACCTGGCTCCCTCTCAGCTGGCTTTGGGCACATTTGAGACAATCAATTTCTGGAGGGCCCAGAAATGCAAGGATTTCTGAACTTTGAGTGGGTCCCAGGTGCTGGGCCTTGCTGTCCTTCTGCCCCCTCTACAGGCGGCACTATGATGGGCCAGGGGTTAAGTGGTCACTGAGGCTTATTACCTCACTACCCAAGCCTGCAACCACACACACATTTTATTCCTCTAAAATAAAGCCGCCCTGCAGTCAGCAGTACTGGTGCACCTACTTCTTTACCCTCAAGAGCACCCGCCCAGCAGAGTCGGGGTATTAAAAGGAAGGTACCAGTTGTTCCACGAGGAAGGAGTGAAGGTCCTCCTGCTCTGGAGGGAGGAAGGAGGTTCTCCAGGCATTCAGGACAGGGGGCCACTCAAGCCCAGGGCCCTCTGTGCCCAGGGCTCATCTCAGCTACAGAGGGCCCATCCCCACTAGAAGCGCGAGTTCCTTTGTTGTTTGTGTTCCACAAGTTCACACAGCGGTCACCTGGATTGTGCACAGGAGGCGGTGGCTCTGTCAGACCTTTACCAAGCCTAAAAGCAACCGTGTTTCCCAGGGTGGCCCCTGCACTGTTCTCAGCCACTGACCGTGGGCAGTGGGCCCTACCTGGCCGTGTGTGCCCTGCCAGCATGCACATAAGCCTGTCTGTGCTCCTGAGGACAGATGACACAACCCTCCCCAGCTTGTTCACACAGCCTGCTTGGCCATGGGACCTAGCTGCTGCCAACCCCTGCAATCTGCCTGGCCAGCTCCTGGGAGTACCACGAAAGCCGAGATCGGACCCCTAAGAGTTGATTTTCCTTTCATGGAGTCTTTGATTCTTAGGAAAAGAAGGAGAAGGAAAAAGAGGACTTGGCAGTTTCACCAAATTCTGACCTTCATGGCCCCCAACTGTCTGCCCTGTATGGTTCCATGGTGCTGGGCAGCCTCACTACTCCGTGTGGCCTGCAGAGCAGCTGGAGGTCACTCCGCAGCTTGGGACCAAGGCAATATGCACCACTCTCCAGCGGCTTCTTGCTTGCAAAGTGCCTCTCCACAGCACTCCTGGGTGGGTAGGAGCCTGGCGAGCCCCTCTGCACGGCGCCATCCACGAGGCCCCCACCTCTGAGCCTCTCAGCCCACCACAGATCCAGGTAGGTTCTCCAGGGGTGCCTTAGGTACATGAGGGCAGGGGCCGGTGTCCTTCAGGAACAGGGGCTGCCCTGGTACCGCACATGTTGGAGGAAGGCAGCACAGTGGGCTCTTGCTCCTGGTGCTGTCCCCACCAGGGCTCCACGGACGGAGCACTCACAATGGAGGACAGGGAGCTAGGAGTCTTGACCCAGGTGCAGCCTGAGCCGCTGTTAGGGACCTGGTGGTCTCACAAAGAGTAGATTTCCTGTGACCCGCAGCAGGGACAGAACCAGGACCAAAGGTCGTATGCTGTAGAAGAACTTTCTATTCTGGCCTGAAATGATGGGGCTGACCAACAGGGCCTCAGGCTGCCCTTCAGTGAAGTGAGGAGAAAGCTAGTCCACTGATTCTGATCAGTGGATCCTGAGTCACTGATGGATCCTGGGGTTTTGGATTCAGGGAGTGGGAGGGGGCTGGGCCAGATGCCTCTGAGATGTTGTGGCAGTATCCATGGGAGGCCTGCCGCATTTGCCCTTCTGGGACTCAGTCTTGTACAGGACCTCACCTGCGGGCTGACAGACACCACATTTCGATTGGCAAAAACGTGATGAGTGCTACATCTTAGTTATGAATTAGGAATCCCTGTGCTAAATGACCTGAAATACAATTAATTGCAGCGGAACAGTAGAAACAGACCCACCTTCTGCCCAGCCACGCCGCTGGTAAAGCTGGGAGAGGTCTCTTTGAGGCGATGGTGGGTGCCCCTGTGCTGTCCCCTGAAAGGAGAGTGCCAACCCTAACATAGATTCTTGATAAGGAACTCCTGTTACCTTTGTAGAAAAGTGAAATCTCCTGCCATCATTCCATTTGCCATTGTTTGATCTCATTATCCCTATTTATTGCAAAAAAGGGAAAAATATTCAAATACAAACTCCAAACGCTCCATGTCTCTAGGGTGCAAGGAGCAATCGACTAAAGCTACTACCTGACAAGCAGCTATGACACCTTAAGGCCACAAGTCAGTGTCTAGAGATATGCAGGAGCATTTTGCCCACCCATGGATGGGGCTGGCATGAGCCAGAAAACCCAGAGAAGCTGCTTCTGCCCAGAGGCCGTCTGGCAGGGAAATGCCGTGGATGCACCTCACAACCATCCCAGCTCAGCTCCAAATATCTGAACTGGATTTTCAGAGAGGCTTCTAAAAACAAAGGCCAGAAGGCCACATGGTGGGTCTGGTCTTCACTACCTGAGGACCGGTCCCCTGGCCTGGCTCTCCTTGTCTCCTCAGGCTCAACAGGACTGACATCAAGCCCACCTTCCCTAGTCCAGCTGTGGCGTCTGTCCCCATAGGATCCACCTCATCACCCTGCACTGGTTCCTGTGTAAATCACTGCTAATGCGAAGCCTTTAAAATCAAATAAACAGTGGTTCCAGAATCTACTGTCCCCCAGCAGCTCCAGTGAACTTTCAAATGTCAGCCAGGTGAGCTGTCAGCCCGGGTTTAAAACTCCCCAGAGGCATCTCACCTACCCGGACCCAGGGACACCCGGACCAACCCCAACCTTCCAGGTCCTGCCCAGCCACCACGACCCCTGCTAACCAGTACCCCCACTACAATGTTCCACCCTAGACACTGGTGGCCCCCACAGGCCCTTACCTCAATGTCTCCAAGTGGTCAATTATCACGTGAAATCATCTTATTGTAAAACAGTAAGCAAATAATAAAAAATAACAAAAAAACTCACTCCTATTTGTATTTTAATACATGACTTTTTTGAGGAAGGATCTCTTTAAATCTTTGCGTGTATTTCAATTTTGAACACAGTGCCTTCTGTAGAGTGAGCGCTTGATAGTTGATTTAACTATATAATAATCAATTTACAAAAATTTAAGCAAGTTTCTTTAACTGCAATTCAAAAGAAAGAAAAAAATCACCATAATGAGAAAAATACTCAATAAACAATTACACATTAAGCCAGAAAAATCATGTCTCTTTGGAGTCATTTCCATAATTGGACATTATACTGCAATAAAATAATAGTATATAATACAAGCAAATGCAAAATAATTGGATGCCATTATGAAGTTTAAGGATCCATTTTCCATATATAATAAAACTAATGTTCTACTTTGAATCATAAAGGATTTAATAGCACGGTTATTTTTGTATTACAAAAAAAAAAAGGTAGGGCAATCAAAAGCACAGGATGTTAAGAGAGCTCTATTAATGATGAGAGGTAGGCAGCATCTCTTTAGGTGAAGGCCGGGGTCTGCAAGCTGGGCCACGTCTGAGACTCGTGAGGACAAACACACTTTAATGTGCTGGGGAAAAAGGCAACAGTCACATGCAGGTGTCCAAAGAGCTTTATTTCTAACCTTCTGGAGCATTCTACTAGGTTTAAATCCAGAAACGTAATACAGAGGCAAGTGCCATCCACGGATAACTCATTTATGGGAAACCAAAGTAAAAGTGTGTTTTAAATTAGCCTCAGAGAACCGCTGCATCTACACAGCAAAACTCCATCACAGTGATGCCAAGGAGCGGCATTTCCAGAGAGACCGCTGGAGGGGATGCGGGGAAGGCCAAGGCCAAGCACCAGGCATGGAGGAGGGAAAGGCGGGCCTTGTCCCAACACAGGGACAATCTCCAAGTACAACGGGAACACTCAGGGCCCACTGTAGGACCAGAGACTGGATCTATGGCAGGAGGCCTTCTCTAAGAACACGGGTAGAAAGAACCGCCAATTAGAAATCTAACCGTCGGGTCACACTAACCTGAAGGGCGCTGAAAGCCAGCACCATGGCATGTGGAGGCAGTCCTGCTGCCATAGGCCCTCACACAGGAGACCCCTGGGGACTCCTCCCAGTGAGGCTCCTGGGCCAGGCACATGGGTCCCAAGGATGGCAGCTCCTCCCAGCCCCCAGGAGCTAAGGGCCGGCCTGCTGCTCCCAGACATGCAAATCTGCACTGGCCACCGACTCGTCCACACGACTGCTCTTGGAACTGCCTCCCAGGCAAGACACCAAGGAGGGCTTTGATCTGGAAGCAGAACTGAAGGACATTCTGAAATCCTGTCCCTAAAGATAGGAGGAGATGGCCCAGAAAGAGAGGATAAAACAGGGTACTGAGGCAATGCCCCAACTAGGAACATCCTGGCCACAACCTTGTGGTATTAGAGGTTCACTAAGCAGAGGTCCATAAGCAGGAAAGGACGCCACGTGCCCAACCTCTCAGAAGGACCACTTCTAAATGGGGACGCTGCCGACGTCTTCAGACTCCCAATTACTCAGATCTGGATTATCTTCCCAACAACCTCACTTAGACCACAGGCTCCGTTCAAATGTCCCTGAGGAAAAATAAAACCTGCCTCCCAGGGACAGGCTGTGGACTCAAGTAGTCCCCCAAAGTGAATCCAGTTTGCAACGGTGGGGGTTAAGTTAGACGGCAGCTGGACAGAGGGTCGGGCACGGGCACTCTCCCGTGTGCGTACTCTTGAGGAGTGCTGCATGGACACTAGGTGTTCTCACCTCGCGATGCGGGGCTGTGAGGCGGAGTGCCATCGCACAGTGTCCACAGAGTACACTGACATCCCAAAACACCCTGCCTGTGATGAGCACGGCCGTCCTTCCTGCTAATCGGAAACCAGGGGCACTCTCGCGGGCTCTAAGTGCTTAAAATGCACTAGTTTATTTCCTCACAAAAAAGTGTGGGATGCCTATTCACCCAGCTTTCTTCCACCCCTCCCAGCCTTCTGAAGTGCCATCCAAACTCTTTGCTTCAAGTTCTGTCCACTGGACATGACTGTTCCTCCCAAACAAAACCTGCGGAGGGGCAGGTCAGGTTCATACTTTCCTACCACTCAGCTCTGGGGCTGGGACCACAGAGGCAAGGAGACGTGACCCACCACCTGGGAAAGAGCTCACCCTGCCCAGAGCAAGGGGTCTCCTCCTGAAGACAGTGCCACCCACAGCGGGGACAGGGTGCCGCTCCCGGAGCCCAGGGCATCTCGGAGCACCAGGACACACCATGCTGCTGGCCCTGATGAGGACCCAGGGCTTCGCAGTACCGTCTGAGGAAGAGCCCCCAGCAGAATCTGGGTCTGTGCAGAACACGGCACCGAGAAACCCACTGTGGGCAGTGGCTGGGCAGCAAAGCTGAGGGAGCAGGTGGGTCCCTCCCTGAGCACACGGCGGGCACCCACAGCCTCTGACGGTTCCAAGGTGACCTGATATGTGCATTTAGATTCTGGTTCTGGCTCTGCCACCTGTCCACTTGACAAAGCCACCCTGCCACCTCTCAGGGGTCTCTTCATGGAGACCAGGAAGAAGGCTGGCCTCCTGATTCCTGGGGCCCCTCTAGGTCCCAGGGTCTGTGAGTCCACTGGCACCTCAGTTTGTTCTCTTCTGAGGCCGTCGAGTCGCACACAGGTAGACCAGGAGATGGATCTCATGCCAGAGCAGACGCTGGTGGACTCCAGCCTCCTCTGCACCCCAAGCCCAAGCGGACACCTCAGACGCCACGGCTCGAGTTCCACCTGGCAGAGTGCGAGAATCTGCTCAATGTAACGAGAGACCCTCAGCATCCATCCTCCTGGCCAGTCAGGACCTGAGAAATGACCACATGCGCCACTTCTGAGCCCTGAACACGCCTTCCCATCCCCCTGAGCATGGGGTAGCGTGATGTATGCATCCTCGTGACCCCAGGGCCTGGGGGGCCCCTGCAACACAGAGCTATCCACTGGCCAAGTGACAACAGGAACAAGCAGCAGGGCGCACACCTGCCTCGAATGTGCCCTTGATATAGGTGCCTGAACCCAGGCAACTCAGCTCTGGTCCTCGGGAGCCCCTGCCGCCCCGATGATGGTTCCCGGGTGACACTTACCCCTGTGTGCTGTGTGAACGGGCCTCGGGCTCCCTCAGACAAATCCATGTGTGCCACAGCCTTTCGCTAGTTCCCAGTTGGGTGGTGAGGGCAGAGCCCAGCTGCTCTCTCTGCGAGGTGCTACCCTGCACTTCATGACAGTGACTCCCACAAATGACCCAGTGACCCTGTGTGCACCGTGCCCTGTGTGCACGAAGCGTGACTTGTAGCACCCACGTGATGCGCCACCAAAAGTGACCTTAACAAACTGCCCCTGAAGCCAGGTGAGCTCGTGATGCAGTAACCGCATCTTGCAACAGTGTCTAAGAAGTCAGTACCGCCTGATCTGCAGTGGGCTGCAAGGGGCATACGGGCACCATCCTCAACCGCTAAGCGACGTAGTTAGGAACATGAGGACGCTGAGCGCAAGTGTTTTTGACTCCTTCATTCCAGAGCAAACTGAGGACTTAGGACAGCTAATGCTGCAGAGAGGACAGCGAGGGGCCTGACCAGAGTCCTGGAGGGTCTCCTGCCATGGTGGAGAGACAAACAGCCACACTGCAGGCAGCTAGACCTCCAAGAGTCCCCTCTGCAGCCTGGGAGGAAGAAGGACCAACCTCAGTGGCAGCTGTGAATCCCAAGCTCAGCAAGCTCATGGGTTGGGGGCGGGGCCACCTGCACAGCATCCCCAGAACCCAAGGCCTCTGGAAGCCTGCGGCCTGGGCCTCCTGGCCCCCTCTGAGCAGCATTTGGATCCACTTTGCAGTGAGCACCAACCAGTCAAGGGCTGCACAAATGTCAGTAGGGTGTCCTCATGAAAACACACGACCAAGGAAATGGGGTGACAGGTCCGCATTGCCCTCCACTGGGCCAACGGGGTTCTGCACACCTGCTTCTAAAAAGACTATACATAAACCCTGGGAGCTCGCAGCACCACCAGGAGACAAAGCCCGCCCCATGGCAATGGCTGAAGGAAGGCACAGGAAGGGCAGGGAACTCCACGTCCCCAGCACTGCAAGGCCTGTCCCTGGGAACAAGAGGACTTGTATTACGCAGTCCAAAGGGGACACGAGCTGGGAAGCGATGTTAGCCCAACATGAAGACTTTTCTAACAGTGAGAGCTGCCCAGAGACGAGAGCTCCCTGGAGGGTGTCCCAGGCGCTGAGGCGCAGGACTGTGTCCACCCCCGACAGTGGCTGAGTGCCGCTCACCTTCAGATCGCTCCACCTGGGGGCCCTGGTTCTTCCTGGGTAAGGACTGGCTTCGTGGGCCAGGGGTGCAGCTCAGGGGTAGGTGTGCAAGGGGCTGTGGGACCTGGGACTAGCACCCAAACAACACAGAGACCAAAACCAAACTCATGACCGACTGTATGTGACCAGACCACTGCTCATTGGGTACCGGACCCCTCCCACTTTTGTGAGACAGAATCTTTGCCGAGGGGAAACCTGGAGGGAGCGCAAAAGGACTCACAGGTCATCTGTCAGCCATCGTGTTCCTGAACAATGCCCACCAGCCCAAGACTGCCCGTACCCTCTCCCGGGACCCCAAAAGACCCCTCAGAGGCATGGGCGGGGCTGCTGGCCTCCCATTGCAGGCAGTCTGGCTGCCGTTCTGAAAGGAGTCTGCTGCTCTCAAGACCGGAGCTGCTCTGAGAGGAAGAGCCACTCGGTAGCCAGCAGGTAAAGGCAGACCTGGGCTGCTCCTGGGCTGAGATGTGTGGTCAGGGGTCCCCAAGGCTGGCGTGTGGAGAGGATGGCACTGTGTTCTAGCAGCACCAGTGTTTGCCAGGGCTTGGAGAGGGGTCCCCCAAGCCCATGTGCCAAAGGCTTGGTCCTCAGCTTGGCACTACTGGAAGGTGTGAATCTTTAAGAGGGGCTTGTGGCGGGTTTAGGTCATCAGAGCATAGCCTGGAGGGGGTCTGCCTGCCACCGGACCAAAAGCAACAGAGCCAACTGGCCACGGGCTGGAAACTCTGACTGTGAGCCAAATAAACCTTCCTTCTCCTTAGGTGACCATCTTCTCAGGAGAGTGACCTCCACAAGAGGTGAGCATGGGGGGAGGGGGAGCTGAATATGCTGCATATTCCACGAGCCTTAAAAGAGTGGAGAAGACATTTTAAACGGCATTAGCTTCTTTTTTTAACCCGAATCAAGTCTTTCTATTGTGTTCACGACTAGAAAACCTCACAATTAGATTTCAACATCTTTTTCCAATACTGATAAGTGTAATCCGACAATGTATAAAGTACCTGGCCACCTCTCCTGCTGGCCACCTCTCCCTGCTGACGGTACACCTGCTCCTTTGCTCCAGGGCTGAGGCACCAACCCTGGCTGCAGCGTGCCACTCCCTGCAGCTCACCCCAGGTGCTGCAGAGGGAGTTTGGCCAGTTCTCCTCAAGCCACTGAGGACTCAGAACAAGTTCAGGAAGCAACTGTTTGTTGGCCACCAGCTCTGAAGGCCCAACACACAACTTGCCAGCATAGGTCCTGTGTCCACTTCCAGGATGATGCCCAGCCTGCCCTGAGGACAAACCATGCCCGCCTACACAGCGCTGGGCAGCTGGTGGCCTTGCCATCTGCTCAGCAGCACCTGCTCCCCCTGGCCGGACAGGGGAGGGACCCTGAGAGTCTCTGCAACAGCAGTGACAGCGGTGCGTGGTACTCACACCGCTCCTGGCCTGTGTGTGTGCCATACGCCTGGGACTCCTGCGGGATTCCTGCGGGACGCGGGACAGCTATCCCGGTGCCAAGGCCCATCTGTGGACAGCGCACAGGTCCCCTGGCCTCAGCTTCCGCCTTGCCGACTTCCTCTAGAAGGCTCTGTCAATTACCAGTGCCCAAAATTAAAAACCTAATTAATTTGTGTATTAAAGTGTTTCTCTTTATTGCTAATTGGCTGAGCATCATAATCTGTCTGGGCCATAATATTTTACTGCTATTCACAACCTCAGCAAATGGGTGATGACCTTCCTGTCCTCAAGGTTACCAGGAGGCCCCAGGGGTCCTGCTGACAGCTTCTCTGCCCCTCCTGGTTCCTCCCTGCGCTGACTCCAGTCACTTCAATGTCCTGTGGGCTCTGACAACAAAGCAAGTACCTGGCACAGCCATCAAGAAAAATGCCACCAGTCACCACAGGTCGGCTTTGGGAAAAGGGGAAACACACACTTGTGTACAATCAGCTCAGAGGGTCTGCGTCATATGAGTTTCTTCCTCTGAAAATCACACACAAGAGAGGACCGAGCACAGGAGGCTGAGGTATTTCTACCTGTGCTACAAGTAGCAGAGCCAGCGGCTCCAGAAATGGATCCCTCCTGAGGTTGAGGTTCCATCTTGGTCGGCCGCCTTTACTATGCGAGGCACCCTGGAGAGGCCTGGCCTGCCACCAGCAGGCAGTGGGAGCCAGACCCTGGGGAGGGAAGGCACAGGCACCCAGGCCTCCCCTGGGTCCCTCTGCGGTGGAGATGCCCTCTGTGGACACCACCTCCCTCCAAGTTTGTGAAGAGGAAACTCCTCCAACAAGAGGGTAGAGCACACTACTTCTTTCCCCTGGGGCCAGGTGCTTCCAGCAGGCGCCCCCCAGCACGAGGAGCCTTTCAACTCACAACCCCATGGATCAGGACAATTCCCTCTCAAAAGGAGTTTGGGTGGATTAACAGTCAACAGTCGACTAATTTAAACATAAAAGGCACTGGCCTGACATCCTTAAAAGCAGGAAGGAATATAATTTAAAATCTGAGTATTTTACCTATAGCTTTCTTCAAACAAGACCCAACCATGTCCCAAGTCCTGGAGAAATGAAGCCAGGGCATCACCACCAGACCCCAGGACACTGGGCAGCGTGTGCCAGTCACTGCACCTGCCTATGAAACTGTTCTGATTCTGCTTGGTGCCAGGAGTGTCCCCCCCTCACATGTGTCCTTTAGTGGCTGTTCCCGTGGTCACAGGTGCTTGCTGCTGGCCTACTCTGGTGACACACACTTGACTCTTTGGGTCAGTTGCTCTGCAGGGAAATGAAATCCAAGCCTCCAATTCTTTTTTGTTTTTTGGTAGTTATAAATGGATAGCGTGCCTTTATTGGCTTATTTTTATGTGGTGCTGAGGATCAAGCAAGTGCTCTGCCACTGAGCGATAGCCCCAGCCCCTAAAGCCTCCAATTCTAGAACCTTCTATTTCTCAAGTCCTGTGTCTCGGGTTTGAGGTTCTCCTCGCCCCAGGCCATGAGTCCCTGCACAGTGGAGGACAGGCTTCTCTGCCCTTCGACGGGCATTCTGATAGCACATTCTCCCCAGGTCACCCAGGCACTGTTGTTCAGACGCAGGATTCAGGAGAGCAACACAGCAAGCCAACGTGTGAGTCAGTACCAAGGAAAACAACCTAGGCTGCAGGTGCACCCCTGATGGGGGACAAGAACACTGGGCACCAGTGTGGTTCACATGTCGACACTCTGGCCCTGAAGTCCAAGGCTCTGGCTCTTTCAGAGCACCCATCAAAACCCTGGACACCCCTGCCAGGGGTCAGGGCCTCCTGCGCTCAGGCTTGGCCCAAGCTCCTCCTGTGGGCAGGCCCTGCGACAACCACTGTCCCCTCCCAACTGACAGGACAGAAGCCCATACCAACCAGAGATGCATCGTGTCCTGCTGGGATTCCTGTACCCAGTCAGCTTCATTGTTTGCAGCTCAATTCCAGAAAGACCAGGCACAGAGATGCATCTCCCAGCACCTAGATTCTGGGAGCAGCCTGTCAGCTTCCCTCGGTGGGGTCTCCTAACTAGAGAGGGGCCACCTACCCTGTGACCAACCTGCTCTCCCCGAAACACAGGCCAGGAGCGTGGGGTGAACAGAAATGATGTCCACTAGCAGGTATTAAGGTTTTCTAAAATGAGGATACTGTCCTACTAATGAGAAGCTGGGCTTTTCCCCCCTCCTCCAGATTTATATTTATCTTGACCTTGGCTTGAAAGCTTATAATTATCTCCCCTACTACCAAAGAATACCCAAAACTTCTTCTTTAACCTTCAACAGTTCTATGCTGAATGCAAATCTAATTATTACACACAGGGGCAGCTCTTCTTGTGTCTCAAAACCTCTTTAATAAGTCATTGCCTCCATTTTTTAAAAAGAGGCGGAAAGACAGTTGAAGAATTCTGAGCAGGCAGTAAAATGCCCCGGGTGGACACTACACAGTGGCTCCTCAGTTACTGGAGACTTGACAGTTAGTACACGGCTGTGTTTTCTATTCCTAGAGCCTACTCTATGGAAGTAGCCCCTCCGTACTGGAGGATCCCTGGCCTCAGTAAGACCTGAGGTGGGGCGCGGGGGAGACTGCATTACAGTAGGTTGTTGTCAGTCTCTGCTGTGCCTCATTTATATGTTGACCTTTATCAAAGATAAAAGCATCTATGGGGTTTGGTACTTGCCCCTGTGAATGTGAAGGGCAGGCCATACTATTTTCCACCCAGCAAAAAAGATGACAGAAACCTGTACGACCACTCCACCAATATCACCCAAGTCCCCCACAAATGTGCCAAATACACTTGACTTCATTCTGGGTTCACTTTAAAGATAGGTCAGTCAGAGAGGATGGACATCATCTTCCTGTCTCCACACTGACATTTCTCTGGGCCAAGAGACCTGAAGGAATAAGCCCAACCTCAAGCTCAGTATGTGCCTGGCTTTCAGGTGACTTAAGTCCAGAACCAAGGCCTCTGCTCTCAGCTCTGCCTCAGGTTCCGAAGGTCCAAGAGGATTCTGAGAAGTAAAAGGGAGTTTCTAAATATACAATCATATAATTAGCAAATAGTGGTAGTTTGAGTTCTTCTTTTCCTATTTGTATCCCTTTATTTCATTTTTGTTTTCCTGTCTAATTGCTCTGGCTAGAGTTTCAAGGCCTATGTTGAATAGAAGTGGTGAAAAAGGGCATCCCCGTCTTGCTCCAGTTTTTAGAGGAAAGGCTTTCAATTCTTTTCATTAAGAATGATGTTGGCCTCGAGTTTAGCTTTTTAAACAGCTTTTATAATATTGAGGTATGTTCCTACTATCCCTAGTTTTTCTAGTGTTTTGAACATGAAGGGGTGCTGTATTGTCAAATGCCTTTTTCTGCGTCTATTAGGATAATCATGGTTCTTGTCTTTAAGCTATTGATGTGGTGATTTATATTTATTAATTTCTGTATGTTGAACCAACCTTGCATTCCTGGAAAAAAATCCACTTGACTGTGGTGCACTATCTTTTTAATGTTTTTTGGTGCAAGTTGCCAAAATTTTATTGAGGATTTTTGCATCTGTGTTCATCAGGAATATTGGTCTGAAATTTTCTTCCTTTAATGTGTCTTTGTCTGGTTTTGTTATCAAGGAGATACCAGACTCATAGAATGAGTTTGGAAGGGTTCTCTCTTTTTTTATTTCACAGAATAATTTAAGGAGTGTTGGAGTTAATTCTTCTTTGAAGGTCTTGTAGAAGTTGGTGGAGAATCTGTCTTATCCTGGGCTTCACTTGATTAGTAGGCTTTGGATGGCATCTTCTATTTCATTCCTTGAAACTGATCTGTTTAAATCACGTATGTCCTCCTGATTCAGTTTAAATCATGTATGTCCTCCTGATTCAGTTTAAATCATGTATGTCCTCCTGATTCAGTTTAAATCATGTATGTCCTCCTGATTCAGTTTGGGTAGGTCATATGCCCCTGGAAATCTGTCAATGTCTTTAAGATTTTTTATTTTATTGGGGTATAAATTTTCAAAATAGTTTCTAATTACCTTCTGTATTTCAGTAGTATCTGTTGTGATATTTCCTTTCTCATGAAGTATTTTAGTAATTTCAGTTTTCTCTTTCTCTTTGTTAGCGTGGCTAGGGGCTTATCAATTTTATTTACTTTTTCAAAGAACTTTTTTTTGTCAATTTTTTGAATTGTTTCTTTTGTTTCAATTTCATTGATTTCAGCTCCAATTTTAATTATTTCCCATTTTCTGCTTTTGGTGTTGATTTGTTCCTCTTTTGCTAGGGTTTTGAGATGTAATCTTAGGACATTTATTTGTTGAAATGGCCATACTACCAAAAGCATTACACAGATTTATTAAAATCTCAATTACATTCTTCATAGAACTAGAAAAAGCAATCATGAAATTCATTTGGAAAAATAAGAGACCCAGAATAGCTAAAACAATCCTTAGAAAGAACAGTGAAGCAGGAGGCGTCACAATATCAGAACTTAAATTATACCACAGACCTAAAATATCAAAAACAGCATGGTATTGGCACAAAAATTAGATACACAGACCAATGGTACAGAATAGAAGACATAGAGAAAAAACCAGCATAAATACAGTTATTTCATACCAGACAAAGGTGCCAAAAACATGGGCTGGGGATATAGTTCAGTTGGTAGAATACTTGCCTCACATGCACAAGGCCCTGGGTTTAATCCCCGGCATCACCAACAAAACAAAACAAAACAACAACAACAACAACAAAAAAAAAACTGAGTGCCAAAAACATTCATTGGAGAAAAGATAGCCTATCCAACAAATAGAGCTGATAAATTTGGAAGTCCATATATATCAAAAGAAATAAAACCCCTATCTCTCACCCTGCACAAAACTCAACCCAAAGTAGACAAAGGACTTGGGCACTAGAACAGAGACCCTGCACCTAATAGAAGATAAGGTAGACCCAAATCTTCACCATGTCAGCTTAGGATCTGACAAGATCCTAAGATCTTAAGACTCCTAAAACACAAGAAGTAAAATCAAGAATCAAGAAATAGGATGGATTCAAGGTAAAAAGCTTCTTCTCAGCAAAGGAAACAATAACGTGAAGAGAAATCCTATAGAGTGGGAGAACATCTTTACCACGTGCACCTCAGATAGAGCACTAAAGAACTCAAAAAACTTAACACCAAAAAACCAAATAACCGATCAATAAATGGGCCAAGGACACTTAACATTCACAGAAGAAGAAATATAACTAATCAACAAGTACATGAAAAAATGTTCAACATCTCAAAACTATTCAACAATATCATCTCACTCCAGTTAGAATGGAAGTTATCAAAAATATAAGCAACACTAAGTGTTGGTGAGTATGTGGGGGAAAAGGCACACTCCTACATTGCTGGTAGGACTGAAAACTGGTGCAACCAATCTGGAAAGCAGTATGGAGATTCCTAGGAAACTTGGAATGGAACCACCATTTGACTCAGCTATCCTGTTCCTCAGTCTATACCCAAAGGACTTAAAATCAGCATACTACAGTGACACAGCTACATCATTGTTTACAGCAGCTCAATCACAATAGCTAAACTATGGAACCAATCTAGGTGTCCTTCAGAAGATGAATGGATAAAGAAAATTTGGTATATATACACAAAGGACTATTACATTAAAGAAGAATGAAATGATGGCATTCGCCAGGAAATGGATGGAGCTAGAGAATATCGTGCTAAGTGAAATAGGCCATTTCCAAAAAACCAAGGGCCAAATGTTTTCTCTGATATGTGGATGCTAATTCACAATGGGGGATTTTTTCATGTACTATTGATCAGTTGTATTTCTTCTTCTGTGAAGAAGTTTTATTCCTTTTCTCTGTTAAGTTCCTTAGCCCATTTATTCACTAGGGAAGAACAGAGTTACTCTGGATTAGGCAGAGGGGAGTGACTACACTATATGCATATTGACTACATGAGCAGGGTGATTCTACATCATACACAACTAGAAGAATGAGAGGGCTGGGGATATAGCTCAGTTGATAGAGTGCTGCCGTGCATGCGCAAGGCCCTCAATTCAAGCCCCAGCACAACCGAAAAAAAAAAAAAATGGGAAGTTACCCTCCATTTATGTATGATGTGTCAAAGTGCATTCTACTGTCACATGTGACTAATCAGAACAACTGAGATAAGTAAAAGGGAACTTGGCCACAAAAAGACTGTAGGGTTCCTCCATCTGACACACAAAACATACTAAATGACTGTTAGCAAAGTGAATCAAAAACAGCCTGAGCCGGGTGTGGTTGGTGGTGCACACCTGTAAGCCCAGTGGTTCAGAAGGCTGAGTCAGGAGGATTGCAAGTTGGAGGCCAACCTCAGCAACTTAGTGAGGCCTTAAGCAACTTAGTGAGAACCTGCCTCAAACTAAAAAGATATGGGGATGTAGTTCAGAGGTAGAGCACTCCTGGGTTCATTCCCCAGGACTGGGGGAAAAAATTTAAAAAACCCAAACAAAAATCAAATAAGCAAAAAGCACCCTGGATCTATGTTATCTTATCAAAGAAGCAGGAAGCAGGAAGACATTGGCAACTGTAGCATCCAGACCAGGGCAGGTGGACCAGGGCAGGTGGAGAGGGTGGAGTGCAGGAGGTACGCAGGTGTTCGGGACAGCGCTAACCGTCTGTGTGGATCTGGCGTGGATCGTACAGCAGTGTCAGGGAATAGTAACCCAGGCAGCTGTCACCCGCAGTGTGGTGTGGTGCTTGCTCTGCACACCGTGGGCTCAAGTTTCGGCAGGACTTTTACTCATGCAGTGGAAATGCACCCTGATGTGACTGCTAAGCTCTCCAGCTGTCTCCCACCCAAGACCAGACTCCCTGGGGCTGCTGGAATTCTGCAGATGGAGACCCCACCATGCCCTCCCCTGTGGCACTGAACGCTCAGGAGGCTAGCGTTTTTATATATTCCTCTGCTGTCTCAGATCATTAAAAATCTAGGGTGCAAATGTTTATTATTCGCGAATGGTGCATAAACTGATTCCTACTAAACCCGCAAATCTGAGTTCTAATTAGCAAACTGATTAGGATGCTAAGCCTGTGGAGGAAGCCCAAGATGAGAAGCCAGAGAAGCCAGGTGTGAGCTGTGGCGGTGGCAGCCTCCCTCCCAGCCTCAGCACCACTGTGGACAAGACGGAGACCACAGGGTCATGTCCACCTGGGATGTCTGTTAGGAGGACAGAAAGTTACAGGGATCCGTGATGACAAACAAGGAATGGCTCTGAAACCCTGAGGCAGGAGAGACGGCTGCAGTGGCCTCACTCACATCCCTTAGGAGTTTGCATTTGTCAGCCAGGCCTCTTCTAGTTCAAGGTCAAAGGACAGAGTGGGGACCACAGACGGGTCTGCTGGGCTCCCCACCAGCAGTGAGAGGTGGGTTCAAGGTCAGGCAGGGGAACGGGAGAGTCAGAGTCACTGGTACAGAGGATCCACACCGACCCCACTGTCAGGAGAGGGCAGACGTCCACCCAGGGACCTACTGATGCAGCCACGCCTTTTCTCTAGAAGTGCCCAGGTGTGGAAGCCTCCTGGGCGTGAAGGTCCCAGATGGACCTGCCCAGGAGCTGGCGTGGAGGAGCTGGAGGCACAGCACCCACTTCTGGGCCAGGTCTGCTACTAGGGGAGGACGCCAGGGACACCGCGTGCCCACACCGGTTCTGCTCTGCGCAGGCTCTATCAGATAAAGGGTCACTGACGCAAGGACACGCCACTGATGTGGAGAAGAGAAGACCCTCATTCTTGGGAAATAGTGGCGACCTAGAGTAAAACGTCACAATACGTGCAACTTACCCCTGTGGGGGGTGTGTGTGCATGTGCGTGTGCATATGCGTGGAAAACCAGAGAGAGAGAGGCTACAACGGATGACCAGAAAGGACAGAGCAATTGGGGTCAAAATGGATTTGGGTCAAGACCATATGAGCTTTGCACTACTCTCTGTGGGGGCAGCTCCTCTCCTCTCCTCTCCCCTCTCCTCTGTGGAGGGGACTCCCTAAGTTGCCAGGCTGGCTCTGAGCTCCTGGTCTGAGGGACCCCCCAGCTTCGGCCCCCTGAGTAGCTGGGACTGCAGGCGTGTGCCCTCAGAGCACGGTTACTGTATTCTTACTCCTATCACCTTTCTGTAAGTTTAAACTATTTGAAAATTAAAAAAAAAAAAAAAAAGAGTAGCAGGGTGGGTGTCTTTGTGACCGTCATTTAGAGTGACTGCCACCAGAGGTGGGATAAAACAAGTAACCCGTCTTCATCTAGCTGAGTTTTAAAAGATCTTCAAAGGACACCGTCAGGAAGTAAAGACAGCCCAGAGTGGGAGAGAACAGTCACAAATCAGGGCAGCATGTCTCAATGACCACTTCGACCCACACACAACGGAGGACAGTGAAGGATCAACAGACATTTCTCCAGAGACAAACCCTTGATGACCGTCAAGCAGCCACTGCCATGGCTCTGGAAGGAATGAGGTGCTGGAGCCCTTGCCTGCTCAGAGTGCCACCCCAGGACCCCGCCTCGCCACTCCTGGGCACAGCCTGGGAGGAAGGAAACCCACAGAGGCCCACGAAGCCAAAGATGGGGACAAGGAAATGCTCACCAGCTGACAGTCGACAGACAAAGGGCCGCGCGCAATTGAAATGGACTAGGGGAAGACAGTGACCAAAGAGTTCACTGTGTGTGCCACTTCCATAACATGCCAGATCAGGCAGACCCGACGTGGGAGGGCATTGAAGGCCACGGGGGCAGGGCACCCAGGTAGTGGCTGTGGGGTGCAGGAAGACTCTGGGGGAAATGAAGATTCAAACTGAGCTGACAGTCACTAGTTCCAGGGACCCACCTCAAACCACAGCATTGCACACCTTGAGCGTGAACACCTGCTCCCTTGGGCCACACCCTCCCTCCCACCACCCTCCCAGACAGGGGGCCCTGAGGCTGGCTTCCCCCACTCCCAGTCCTCAGAGCCTCAGAACACAACAGTCCCCCAGCTTCCCGTCATAGCCCGGAGACGGCAATGGACAATCTCATGACGGCTCTGCCCATCTCCAGGCCCGAGACCAGGGCCCACTGGGCGAGACCCGGGTCCTGCCCTGCAGAAGTCACCCCTACTGGGAAGTCTGGAGAAACAAGTCCTAAGGTGTGAGGCTGACTTTTCTAACTGAATGTGACACCCCCAACATCCCCCCCCAGACCCTAGGAAACCCTCACCAGCTGACGGTCGACAGACGAAGGGCCGCGCGCAATTAAAATGGACCAGGGGGAGGACAGTGACCAAGGACCTCACTGTGTGTGCCACGTGTTTCCTAGAAGGTACACGGTCGCAGGAGGGACATTAAGTACAGGAAAGAGGAGAACCCTGGGGGAGGTGAGGAGTCAGCTCCTGGGAAGCAACCTGGAAGTATGGGTGGAGAGGAGAGAGGATCCAGGGGTCAGTGCTGGCCCAGATCCCGTGCACCTGCATGAGCACCATGCCACCTCAGGAAGCACGGGAGCTGCAGGAGTGGCTGCTGCCCACACCCTCATTAGTAAGTTCCTGCTCCAGGCCGACTCCACCAAGAAAAGAAAGGGGATCTCGGGCCTGTTCCACCCTGAGGTCCTGCTTGGGTTTCTCTTTTACGGCAGCCCCTGAGAGAACGCCGAACCCTCGGGGCCGACCAGGACTCCTTTCAGTCAGGGGCACTGTGGAGGAAGAAGGTCCAGGGGCCTGCAGGCATGTAAAATTCCCTGGCAATCCTCCTTGGAAGGGAGGAAGTGGCCCAAGACATGACCTGCCCACGCTGCCCCAGATGGCCCTGGAGTGGCCGGAAGGCTCAGCCTGCTAATGGCTCACCAGGGTCTTCCCAGTCTGGTTTCCAGCCAGAGGACACTGCCCCACAGAGGTGGCAGCCATCCAGTACCACGAGGACATGCCAGGGCCCTGCCAGTCTGGCTGGGGAAGGCCCGAGCCAGGTTAAGAGCCACACCTGGGCATGTGCTTGCTTTCTGGCTTCCTTTTCAAGCTTTTGAAAATCCCAGAACCATGGTGGTGAGAACTCACATGCCAGATGGCATCGCAAGAAAGCAAAGTGTCCTATTTGTTTCAAGGTGTAAAGGACAGGCCACCCCCAATGCAGCAGGCTGGTATTTGAGAAGGCCCACAGAGGGGCAGGGGCAGCCTGTGAGCTCCTCTGTGCCTGTCCACTCTTCATCTCTAGCAGAATACCACACAGGCCTCACCATTTCTGTGGGTCTTGGAGTCGCCTAAGACTTACGTCAGACCACGGGTCCTCTCTTCTCCTTTTCATCTGTATCTGCCTTTTTGGGCATCAGCCTGGGACCCCGAATGGGTCAGGGAGAAATGTGCTTCCTTCCTACTTAGGTCTAAGTCACCCCTCAAATCGTGTGGGTCATTTTGGTCAAGTAATATTTATAGATGACTTAAGAAAGCAAATAGAAAGAGGGGGATATCTTCAAAATCTGAAGGAAAAGTACTGCATGTGCAACGTATTTTAATTTTCTCAAGGACTCGATCCTGATAGTCTTTTTAAATGGTGCCTGGAAACACTCGTATAAAATGTTGCTGTCTATCTACAGCGGGTCGCGGCCATTGAGACCATCAACTCATCTTTTCACTCCAAGGGTGAACTGATCTTACAGTTTAAATTGGGAACAGTATAGCCCGGCTGGAATGTCCCTCTCAGCTGTCCTCAGCCGTCCCCAGCTGTCTTCAGGGAGAACCTCCCAGAGGAAAGGCCGTGAGCAAACACAGCTTCACATTTTCCTCCACTAGTTCCAGGGCATAGTCTTGATAACTTGATTTTCCTTAAATTGTTATTTTGTTTTGTTTTAATGACTAGCTACCCTCTCTGGAAGAAATTAATGGCTGCTTTTAGGAGTTTGCCTTTCTCAAGTTACAGATTACAAATGACAGGTTTGTCTTGCACACTCACACTGTGTCAACTGGGGACAAACCCTTTCCAGCTTCTCCTTTGCTGTTCAACACGACAAAGCCCTAAGGAAGCCTCATGTCATTCTGCTGTCACTACCAGGAAGCCAGAAAGCAAGCACATGCCCAGGTGTGGCTCTTAACTTGTTGGGTCAGGTCTGATATTTAATGCCAACCTGTCATGAAACCCAGACGCACATCCTGGGTAAGTTAGAGGATCACAAAAGTCCTTTTGTCCCGAGATGCAAGTTGTCAATCTTAAACTTAAGTTTTACCAAGAGCGCTGTGACGAGCAGGCTTTGAGGCTGTGACGTGCATAGCTGTGGTCCCTTCTGTGGCTGGGCGGGACTGAAGCCCACAGCTGGGCACAATTACTGTGCTTTGGTATAAAGGTGCAGATCCTGCGTGCTGGCCTGGAGGGCACTGTGTCATCTGTTCAGGATGGACAGCCACCCTCATGCTCCCCCCAGGGGACCCCAGGCAGGGTATGAGAGTCACCCTGGCGGCATCAGGCCACAAGGCCAGTATTTGGCCTGTCAGCTTGGGCTGGAGACAGGACGCTGGCCTAGCACACACAGGAGCCCACCTGTTCTCACCACACACAGGATCAGACACTGAGAGCTGAGGGAAAGGAGGGAAGAGGGGAGTGAGCTCAGATAATCCAGCTGTGATCCCTGACACCTGCCTCTCAAAAAGAACAAAAGCACCAGGTCTTCGGGCGGGTGGCCCTGTGTGTAAGCCTCCCTGACTTGACAACCTGATCCTCTAAACTGGGGATTAGGGGTCTCAGGCTCCAACAGCAGTAAGCTGGACAAGGGCCTCTGGATTTCTGATGCTTAAGATTTTATCTTCTCTGCTCAAAAATTCTGGGATAGAGCATTACAAAGGGCTCCATTTGTTCCGTAGAACATTTACAAACGTTCCCGCACTGCTGAAGTGTTTCCGTCTGTTTATCTCCTCCTGCTGTTGGCATTCTAAGTCACAGAGATGTAAGAGGGCCAATGTCAGATGCCATTTTGATATGAAATGTCAACATACTTAAAAAAAGATGATACAGACCATGTTAGAATGTGGTAGTTGTTTAGTGTGTTTCTACTTAACAATTCACTGTTTTGAATAAAACAAATGAGTCAATGGTATAATTATTTTTAAAGAAACACCATTTTTTCAATAAAATAAAATCTATACTATGATAACAAAAATATTCCTTGGAGATTCCTTTAGGATTAATAAATAAAGGTCTATAAAAACCATCAATGGTGTGTAGTCAAACCTTCTAAAGTGTTTCAAAGTGACATTTCAGGTGTGAAAGATATCCCACTACTTTTCTACTTCTTTATTACAGAAACTCCAAAATACACCCTGCAAATTCAACCCTGAGACTAAACATCACAGATCACAACTCTTGGGCTGTCCTCCTTCCTCCCTCCTCCTTCGGAAGCTTCATTTAAGGCTGAGGACAGTCGAGGACCGCCTGTGTGTGTTCACTAGATCTGGCTTCCATCTCCAATGGGAACAATGCCCTCAACATGCCACCTGGACCAGGCAACGCCAAGGAACAGGAGGACCTCAAGATGCTAACACGAGACACACCGTCCCTGCCTGAGACAGACACCTGGAGGGCAAAGAGGCTGAGGTAGGCCAAGCCAGACTCAGGGCCCAGGAATGTCGCTGGCTTGTCATCTGTCATGTAGGCTTGCTAAGCAGAAAATCCTCAGGCAGCTTCAGAATAGAGATGCATTTGGTGTTGACAGATGAGAGAAAAAACGTGGGACTGCCCCGCCACTCCCCAGCCTCGTTCATTCCCAGGACACAGTTCTCTTCAGCACTTGCCCTTATTAAAAAGGATTAAGGGCCTGCCACTCTCTTTCCATTCCTCTCAAAGCATCCTTCTAGAATGGGGAGTGGGGAGTCTTGCCAACGGAATGCTCCAAGGTGGTGACATCTCAAAGGCCTTCAGGGTGCTGACAAAGGACCTGCCCAAGTTCCAAGACAAACCCAGAGGAAAGGGGCCGCGTCCAGTGTGCTTTGTCCATGTCCTGAGGCAAGGCTGTTTCGAGTCTTACTACAAGGTCCACCCTCCTTGCTCTCTTCCTCAGAAGACCTAGAAACCACTGCTTAGGCAAACCGTAAAGCTTGACACCACGGACCTTGCTTCTCACTAAGACAGGCAGTCACCCCTGCACCCCACAGTGTTTCTCACACCCAGTGGGGCCTGGATCAGCATAACAGTGTCACAAGGCCTGTTCTAACAGGAGCCCCCGCCAAGCCAGCATTAAGTCTTTGGGCGCCACCTTGTAGTGGATACAGGTAAGAGGTTTAATGGGATTACTGTAACCAACCCATCTAGACTAGTCCTACCTGGTTTTAGCAGGACGCTACCACGTTAGCACCTAACAAAGGCAGAATTTCAGCCTTGAAACCCTCCTTCTTTCCAAAAATAAATGGATGCTTTAGTGCTCACTATGTGCAGCTTTTTGATAAGTTTACTACTCAGAGAATCCAGTGTGACATCAGATTTCTACACCCACAGCCTCACAAGGAAGCGTGGAATCAAAATGCCAATGAGCACCTAGGAAGGTCTGAAACCTCTGCGGGTTTATCTGCCCTCCCCAGTCCCAGGCATTTGTCCCTTTATGAAAAAAATGACCTGTGCATACATATGTGCAAAGTCTGTAAGCAAAATGCCAGGTGCCAGATCTTTACTTCTGCATTTTGTTTTCCAGGAAAGGCTGGAACTCCAAACGCTTTAGCTTCCAAAGGCTAAACTCCAACGCGCCGGTTTCTTTTATTGAAAAATGCAACAGTTAGATAGACCACATGAGCATTTTCCTCTACAACTCAGACAGATACATGGAAGATTTTTATCTGGGGGGCGGGGGGGGAGGGGCTAAACCTTTTAATTTCTTTGAATGTGCCTAAAGTACTCATTACCTGACAGTCCACACAGCAGTCAGGGAGAGGCCTGCTGTCTGTCCTTCAACGGAAAGGGATGGTCCTTCTGCCAGACCCAGGGGGCAGTTCTAGCCTCTCCAGGCTTCCCAGTGTGCTGGAGTGTCTATGGTCAGGTCAAAGCTTGCCACCCTTAAGGGGGTGGGGCAGGGCCATGAAAAATGTCCCCCAGGTCAACTACAAAACTTAGATCCCAAAGGTGCCAGATCAAAAAAGCAACCATAGAGGGACACACAGAAAAAAATCCATGTTCTTTCCAACATCTGACCTGGAAGGCCACGTGTGCACACCAAGGAAACTTCAGGAAGCCTCCCAAAGTCGGACTCCCATGTGGGTGTGCCTGGGCGGGCTCATCCCCGCCTCACAGAGCATCACACGCAGGCTTGGCCATTCCTCACTTTTGAGGTCCTATGTCTAATTCTGATATTTTACTTGGTTGCTGGTTTTAATCAACACTGATTTATTTTAGAACTATTATTATTTTAGAATTATTTTAAATAATAAACTGAAATGAAGTTGCTTGGCAAACATTAAGTTATCCTACAAAACAAGCCCACACCCACCAGTTCTTCAACAATAAGATGATATCTGAGTACCTGATACTGTGCGGCTTCCTACAATCCACAAGCTTGAATCTAAAATTCATAAACACAATCCTGATACTTCCAGAACTGGAAAGGAGGAGGAGTTTCTGGTCCTTATTGGGGTGTTAGGCACAGCACTAAGACAATCATGAGGAGTGATGCTCTAACAGCTACCACCATGACTTAAGTTTAGTGGGTGCTACCGGCTCAAGGGCCACGCACCCACCCCCTTATCAATGAGCCTGTCGACTTGCCAGTCAAGTCTAATTAGACAAATTCTTTTTTAATGAAAAGATTATGCCTTAAACGATCTGCCAATTCCAAGGTTGTTGGCAACTACAAGCTAATTCAGACACAAAGAGGGGAGAAGAATCCTTAAACCCTAATGGTATCCAGAATGCCAAGGGCTCATTTGACAATATACATCTTATTTATATTTAACTATATACATCTTATTTATAGAACATCAAATACTAAATAGATCTGCACACAACGTTCCTGCCCCCTTTGTCTCCCCTCTTCCCAAAGGAGACGCTTTCTAGTACCCAAAAGAAACATCTAAGTTAACTGGATGTTTAAGTTAAAAATCAAAGTTATGTGAAAAAAGAAAGTGAATTTAAAAAAAAAATTAAAAAGTAACCAATCTAGATTATGGTCATGAGGAAATGAACCAGGCAGGACTGTCCTACTATGAGACAACCAGGCTGGCCCCTGCGAAATGTGATGTCATTTAACAACATCCAGAGGCATGAAGGAGAGGTGCAGTCATGGGTGTCTTAAGCTTCAATGATTTAGCTCAAAGAAAGACACAGCAAGTGAGGCCCGATGTCACAAACTGATGGCTCTCAGGGCAGGGCAGAGGGGGTGCGGGAGGCTGGTCTTCACCCTCTCTCTAGGCCTGCAAGTCCTTGATGTATAAATGGGGGAGGGTGAGGGTTAAGGGAGAGGAAGTGGACTAGCGTCCAATAGACCTGGGTCAGTGTCTGACCACACCACAGCCACAAGCTGCCCAGAGAAAAGTCACATCCACCTCTGCAAAAGGCATCATTGGCCATGGACAGATGGACAGACTCAGGAGGGCCACTCTGGCGCCAACACAGTCAATCAGGTGGTCTTTGC
Source organism: Callospermophilus lateralis (assembly GCF_048772815.1). Classification (NCBI taxonomy): domain Eukaryota; kingdom Metazoa; phylum Chordata; class Mammalia; order Rodentia; family Sciuridae; genus Callospermophilus; species Callospermophilus lateralis. The sequence goes on from NC_135323.1 coordinate 24,126,036, forward strand.
AGGTCACCTCTAGAGCAGTGTGAAGACAGTGAAAACGGAGTCCAGGATGGACAGGAAGCCACGGCAGAGCAGGCCTACACACTCTGGCCCCCTCTGTCCCACGGCCACATGTCTGGAACTGTGGGATACAGGTGGCCGAGGTGTGCAGAGGCTCGAGATGGGCAGCAGGAGGTCACTGTACACTACCCGTCTTTGCTTTACCTTTCATCCAGGAAGCCCCAGTTCCTCCCACACCCTCCGTGTACCCTGGGAGTCCCGCCCCCCCCGCCCCACCTTCTGAGGACACTGATTCAGAGCTAATCTGAACTCTGCTCCTGAGCGGCTGTCCCCAGACCCCAGGACAGCCCCTTCTATGTCTGCAACTTCTGCACTCAGACTGGCTGACGTGGTCCCACTGCCAGCCCTCGCAGGCCTTTGCACCCAGAGAGAAGGTGCTGAGGGCCCAGCACCAGCAGCCGGACATCTGTGTTCTGCAAACAATCAACCCCCGAAGTGGGAAAGAGCCCTAGGTTTCTGTGCCCAATGAGATCGTGAAGACGTAGGAGGCCAGGAGAGCCCAGGCTCCCCTCGTACCCGCGCAGCACCAAGAGTCTTGTTGCTGGCCTGGGGATGTGGCTCAGGGGTGAGGCACTGGGTGTGAGTCTCAGACCATATGCAAATAAATAAATAAAACAGGTCCATCAACAACTAAAGAATATTTTTTTAAAATTACTGCTGCTTATCTTTCTTAGGGCCACATTGATTTCTCACAATATCTGATACAGGACACTCTTCCGAAATCTGAGCTTCAACTCATTTCCCAAGCTTCCCAAACAAGCCTCTATTTTTTCTTTTGCAGGGCTGAGGACTGGAGCCAGGGCTTCGCACCCACCAGGCAAGTGCTCTCCCACTGAGCCACGTCCCAGCCCTCTTTTTAATTGTTACTTTTTGTTTTTTACTTTTTGGGTACCAGGGATCGAACTAGGGGGCACTCAACCACTGAGCCACATCTCCAGCCCTATTTCATATTCTATTTAGAGACAGGGTCTCACTGAGCTGCTTAGGGCCTCGCTGTTGCTGAGGCTGGCTTTGAACTTGAGATCCTGCTGCCTCAGCCTCCTGAGCTGCTGGGATTACAGGCGTGCATCATCACTACATTTTTGAGTCTGGCCTCCAACTTGATGTTAGGTTGGTGGCGGCGACTTAGAACAAAGCAGCCCGCGGGCTGTGGGGAAAGGAACATCAATCAGGCGCCAGGGGAAACGTCTGTCAATCAGCAGGACCCCCTGGCGAATCCTGGAGTTCAGCCAACTCCCTGACCAACTCCAGCGGGACAAGGGACCCTAAAAACACCTTTTCCTGTCCCAAGCCCTTCCCTTCCTGCTGTAAGCCCCATAAAAGTCCAGTCCAGTCAAGCTCCCACGCGGTTTCTCCTCAGGCCCTTCTCCTGTCCACTCTGGGGGCCTGATCAAGTTCTGCCCAGGAGTGAGTCTCAATAAAGCCTCATTCAGCGGCTTTTTAAAATCTGCCTCCTTTGGTAGCTCCCACCTCACCCGATCTTACACCTACAATCCTCCTGCCTCAGCCTCCTGAGCAGCTGGGCTTACAAACACGCCTCTCTTGACAAAGTTGAACAAGCTGTGTACCCTGAAGGTTCTGGATTTGAAGCCACTTCAAAAGGGATTCCTCATCTACTAAAACCTCACACTTCTCAAGATGGCTGACAAACTGAGACAGGGAGCAGGGACTCCTGGTGGAAGACATCTGGTGGTGAGGACAAGGACAGTACCTGTTCAGAAGGAAGCAGGCTGAGAGCAGGGCTGTGTGTTCGCAGAACTCAGATGTCAAGATCCCGCACCATTCGTCCCTCACACACTGCAGAAGGAGGAGGAAGGCAGGTACCCAAGCAAATCCTTGGGCCTATGAGCAGGAGGCCAAACAGGAAGTCCAGCTTCCAGTAAAGAAATCCTCATCCATCCGCCTGGTGGTATTCAAAGGAAAACCAGGAGCTGCTATGGAACTTTGGATCTGCCTAAGGAGCCTGTCCTAGGCCTCAGGGGTTTTTTTTTTTTTTTTTTTAAATAGAGGAAGGAGGAGAGCAAGGGTGGGGAGGGAAAGGGGAAGTGGGCATGGGGCAGTGTGCAGCAAAGCCAGTCTTCTTTTTTTTTTTTTTTTTTTAAGATAATAAGATGCTGTTGTTGTTTGATTTGGGCTCAGGAAGGTTTTTTTTTTTTTTTAATTTATTTATTAGTTTTTAGCAGACACAACATCTTTGTTTGTATGTGGTGCTGAGGATCGAACCCGGGTCGCACGAATGCCAGGCGAGCGCGCTACCACTTGAGCCACATCCCCAGCCCAAAGGCCAGTCTTTTGAGAAGGCCTAACCCTAGGGCTGAGCTATGCTCACCTATCCTTTTGTAATCCTATCCCTTTGCCCTGTTTGGGATAGAATGTTCCATGGAAATGCCCTTCTCTGGCTCTGGCTTTGGGTGTGGCCTTCCTAGCTGTCAGTCAATCTGGTGATAACAGACATCAAGAAGCTGGACTCAACATCTTTCCACCTGACCCCTTGCCTCATTTGAATGGCTTTTCCCCAATACAAGGGCTCAGCGCGCGCTCTCTCTAAGGACCCCCTAAGGTCAGAGAAGCTGTCAGAGAAGCCGTCAGAGGACCCAAAGAAAAAAGTATCTCTGTCTCTGTGGGATTACTCCGTGTAGCCCAGTCCCCTGGAGTGACCCTGAGTGTTTTAGTCGCTCCAACCCAGGCTCCCTTGCATTTCCCCTTTGGGGGCCCTTTGCAGCCTCGTACCCCACACACTTTGCAAGGATGCTCGGGTTTCCCTCTCAATTTCTTCGACTGGATTGGCACTTGCTGATTCACAAGACGCAGCCCTGCTGGCCCCTGGGGGTGGCGCGCCTGGGGATCGGAGTCCTTGGTGAGGCACGCCACCTGGGCCAGCTGCCTCAGACTCCAGAGCCAGTCTATGCCCAGTGTCAGAACAATGCTGGTGCAGAGCAAGTCCTCCGCACATGCTGGCCATCACCGCCAGTGGACCCACACGCCTCAACAGCCTATGAAAATCCTGGTCATCACCAGGAGACGTATGTCCTAGTCTGTTTGTCATGCCTGTCATCCCCAAGTAATGGTTACCAACAGTCCTTCTCACTCTGAGAAGTGTCCAGGTCTTGATGGTAGATCCTACCAACCTACTCAATCATCACCAAAGAGAGAGGCAGTGCAGGATGTTCTGCAGAAGTGGTGTGAGAAAGTGTCCAAAGTTTATTTGGATCAAGAACTTCAAGAAGCAGGACTGGACCTCATTGGTACTTTTGTGATTGTTTTTAAAGCCAAGGACACTCTGAAGACACTGTAGATACAGCACATCTGAGAAGGAGTGAGGCAGAGGGCAGGCCAAGTGTGGGGCGGGGTGGAAGGAGGCCCAAACCACAGGAAGGCTCCTGGTTCTGGGAGAGGGATGGAGCTGCTCGAGGTCTTCCCCAGATTCAGGGGAGCAGCCCCAATGAGAGAGCGGGTGGGGACCCTGCTCTGGCTGCCCTGAGGGTTCAGCTGAGGCAGAGCTGAACCTCAGCTGGGCAACCTGCTCCTCTACCAGAACATTCTGCAGTCCAGGGTGAAACAGAGGAAGGATGACCAGAACCTCACCACGGTGGGCAGCAGGTAGGGGGATATAATAGAGTCCACTCAGCATGTGGGGTAGTGAGGATCTTTTCGGAACAATTGCCTCTGGGCTGGGAAACGTGTGTGCAGCACAGTGTAAAGAATGAGCGCAGGAGTTGGAGTCCAGCCTGGGCGATGTAGTGAGACCACATCTCAAGACAGTGAAAATAAACAAGACAGCAAATAAATAACAGTGGCTCAGCAATGACACCCTGCCACAGGCCCCGCCCTGGGGCTGAGGGGCACACAGCAAGCACCAGGCCGGGAGGGCCAGGAGGACGGTGCTCTCCAGCTCTCCAGGGGAGGAGGCTGAGCAGGCTGCAGCGCAGGGGCTTCCACTTCTGCCCCCAGGGCCTCAGAGTGGGCTGGACGCTGGGCCTCACAAGGAGCAGGCAGGAGGCCCACCCAGGGGAGAGGGTGCTTCCCCCAGGGCCAGAGGCCTGTCCTCTCCCTGCCACATGTAAGTACACACTCCAAAGATGGTTTTAAGTCACGGTATGAGCAGGTTTTATTTATGACAGTTTTAATAACTTCACTAAGATTTCCAGCCATAACGACTATTTCATCACTTGAGCTTTCTTCCCAGTTTTTCCAATTCGACCCTTACTGCCCTGTAAATTCATGACATCTAGTTCTGTGGCTAGTTACATTTAAATACCACACACACTAAATCCTCCATAGATGCAGGTGGCCTCCAGCCTCCCTGAAGCCTGCCACTACCCACTGTGCTGTTCTGAACAGGCCAGGCCTTCCCAGGCCTGACCACCAAGCCTGTATCCCCCGTCCCACTGTGCTGCAAGCAGCCCAGGAAGAACAAGGTCCAGGCCCCTCTGATTCCCCAGATCAGGCTCCCTGCCCCTGCCTGGGCTGGCACAGCAGGAAGAACAGAAGGCAGGAGCTCACTTTGTCCTGCCACTCACAGGACCTTGTCCCCACACAGAGATGGAGAAGCTACTACTTGCACCTCTCCACTCCCTGCCCATGGGTAGCTCCCCACTCCTTTCCTGAAAAACACCAGGCTGGGGCCAGCAGATGGTCCAGACCCCAGAGGGGCTGGTGTGTTGGGGAGGTGCAGCTTTCCTGAACCAGTCACTAGATGCCCACCAGGAACAGCCTTGATCCCAAAGTCCACTTCCCCAGACTTCTAGGATGCTCATGCTAATTCCTGCAGGCCCAGCAGCTCAAGGCACACTCTCTGCTGGTCATCAAGGGGAGCCTGGGGGCCCTCAGGGAGCAGCAGGAGGACACAGCTGAGCACAGAGGGGCAGGCCCACAGAGGTGGGGCCAGGTGGGGGCTTCCTGGAGGGCGAGCCATTTCTGCAGAGCCGTGAGGACAGGTGCGCTCACACACTCACTCACACAGGCTCATGAGGGTGCTCTCTGGCTAGAACTTGACTTTCAGACCTTTGGTCCTTTCGATTGAGAAGCAAACCAGGTAAGAAAGCCTCTATCGGTGGGAACCTGGGTTAGATCTATGGTAGGAAAACACAGGCAGAAGCCCAGAACTGACCAACAGAACTCCTGGTGGGGCGGCAAATTCTGCATCTTAAAACTTGCAACTGCAGGGGCTGGGGCTGGGGCTCAGGGGCAGAGCGCTTGCTCAGCACATGTGGGGCACTGGGTTCGAGCCTCAGCACCACATAAAAGATAAACAAAGGTATTGTATCCCTTTATAACTAAAAGTATTTTTTAAAAAAACTTGCAACTGAAAGGAAAGATTAAGATCGACTATCCTGTGAGAAGAGCACCAACCGAGGAGGGAATGCGTTTTGCAGATGAACTTCAGCCCAAAAATACAGAAAGGGTCAAGGCCCCTGTTGCTCCCCGCCATCCAAGCCTGGATCCAGCAGGCTGTCTGTAGAGAACCCTCTGGAGAAAGGCTTGGCCAAACGATGCAGGCGTCAGGTGCCTTAGCCTGAGCTCACCACATAGCTGTGGCCCCACCCATGGTCAGCGGGTCAGCGGGACAGCCGCAGTCTCCTCACAGAGTGGGAGCCTGACTCTGCACCCAGCTGCAGCACTCCCGGGGGCCCATCCTGTAGAGCTCAAGTCCTCACCCTACAGCACTGCATCCCCACAATGGCCAGAGCACAGAGCCAGCCTGCGTGTCCACCACCAGCCAAGGGATCAGGAAAACACGGCCGGAGTACCCGGTGGGGTTTCAGTCCACCGTAAAGGATGAAGTTATGACATTCACAGGAAAATGGAAGGAACTTGAAAACATTAAGCAAAATAAGCCAAACTCAGAAATCAAGGGTCACCTGTTTTCTCATATGTGGAAGCTGGAGAGGCTGTGCAGGGGTCCCACAAAAATGCACGGCAGAGTAGTACCTGGAGGATGGCTGGAGGAAGGGGAATTCTGGGGGACACTGGCCAAGCTACACTGTGTGCATGGTAAACACCTAACAAGAAGTCACACCATTCTGCACAACCACTATGCACTAGTAAAAGCTATGGGGGGAGGAAGAAAAACTGGACAGCACATACAAGGGACAGAGGAACAAGCTAGTGACCCCACGAGGGCTTTCAGCATATGAAAGCCTCCACAACAGCTGACCTAGCTCATGTAACCAGCCAGAGACTTGGGGAACAGAGGCTGGAGAGAGCGTGGGTGCATGTGGATGTGAGCAGTGTGGGAAGTGGCACTGGGGACAGCGGGGCACAGGTGCCACTGGGGGTCCTGCACACCTGCCTTGTAACGACACATAGCTCCTTTCCCTACTGAAGGGCACAGCCACCCACAGGGCCAAGCAGCACGGAGCCCGAGTCACGCGGAAACACCACTGCAGGGAGAGAAAGAGTGTGCCCATCTGCCAAGCATCACGGGACCAGGCCAAGGCGACTCGGACAATGCTCTCCATGCCCAGTGAGGTCTGAGAGCTTCCATTTTTTGAAGCTTGTGATTCCTGATAACATTAAACTCACTTTCTTGTGTAATATTCACAATCTAACTCACTTTCTTGTGTAATGTTCACGTTCTACACACCTTGGGGCCGATGTTGAATTCAGATATACTGGAAATGGCATTTACACTTGGAAAGCATCAGCACGTGTGAATCTCAGCCTCCCCTGGTAGCTCGTGCACCTCACCCTGACCCACCAGACAGAACCGTCTGGGGGGGATGGCCATCTGTCCTGACAATCCTCTGCACCACAGCTCTGATGTGGCTCCAGCTGAGGACCACCGCTGCCAACACCTACCCCTGGAGTCATCCAGAGGAGCGCTCCTACTTAGGTCACGTGCAAAACTGCTATGACATTTTTTTGAAAATTGTTGAAAAACTCAACTTAATGATTACAATTTTGGAGTCTCAACACTGCTATCCTTTACTCTCCAGTCCTGCACGGCCACGGTTTGATAAAGAATTTGCTTGGTACCTTGTTTACAAAACAGGTCCTGGGGGTGGAGCCCTGGTGCCCAGGACTGTGTGTCTTGTGCTGTGCTGACTGTTCCTTCCTCCAGGTGGCCATTGGCAGCATCTGCCAAGCAGGAATTGAACAGAACGGCGTTTCTCTGGGAAGTCTTTGCGCAAGTTAGCTCAGCAAGACACTGGCCCAAGGTCATGGTTCCCAGCCTCGTTCAGATCAGCACAAGCCCAGCTATAGGCCTTGCCTCTGCCATGCACACAGTAGGCCTGCTCACCAGGCTACAGTGTGCAAAGGCTGGAACCCAACAGATCAGCTGCATCTGATATATAAAAGGAAAAGACAAAGAAACATGCCCAACAAGGGCCACGCCTATCCACGGTTCAACAGCACACGCATTCAGGGAGGGAGTCTGCGGACGACTGCCCAGGTGTTCTTCCTCACACCTGCACCATGGCTGTGTGCTTCAGAGGACCCAGAAGGCTCCCTGAGCAAAGGTGGCCCTGCCTCTGCCATCTCCAATTCTGAGAGCCTGGGGAGCACCCTGAGGCCTCGCACACCTAATGACATGGGGGCTGGTATTGCGGAGCCATCTTGCAGGGTGCAGACTGCAGAACCAGGGGCCCACACCCGTCCCTGCACCTGAATCTCTTCGGCCCTCCCCCTTCAATAGTGGGCTCCTCACCAGGAGAGGCCTGCCTGTCCACGCTCTATAAACTAAGTCCTGGGCCAGGACCATCATGGCCCTCGGAGGCAGGGAGGAGGAGGCCTGCAGTGCCCCAAGTTCCCGGCCAGGCTCTCTATAGCCTTTCTCACAGGCTTAACAGAAGCCCAAGGGGACGGCGTGGGGGGCTAGGGGAGCCAGCTTTTGCCATAATGCAAATGGCCACCAGAACCTGGGCCACTCTCCCCGCCCCGCCCAGCAGGTCTGCCTCCTGCCCGCCCCACGCCAGGGTGTCAGTTGTTCTCCTGTAGGGGAATGACAGCCGCTTGTCACGCAGCACATGAGAGGCCTCACTTGCAGCAGTAACTAGCATGCCACCTCCAAAGCTGTCATTCTCTGGTGTCAGCAGAACCCACTGTTCAAAGATTTGCTCTGACACGAACCAGGCAGCGCCGTGACTGTGATTGCCGAGGACTCTCCGTGCTCCACTCCGCTGGCAGCCGCTCGGCGCCCAGGGTTTGTTTCACCCAATTATTTGTTTGTCACTTGGAAGCCCAGGATGTCGAGCAGGTACTGGGGAGGTATTTTTGGCCTGACGCACAGGCAGAAAGCATAATGAGGCCCTCAGGTGAAGGTCTGGTTTGTCAGCTGGGTGCTGGGATGATGTGCGGCGAGAAGCGAGCAGCAATTAGGGTATTTGAATAGGATAAGATACCTGGCAGGCGCCGGGAAGCTCGGAAAGTCGCCCAACTTTCAACACACCAAAACCCTCAGAGTAGGCAGATTTCAAGTTGGTCCGGAGCTAACACAGGAGGAGATGTAGGAGCTCTTCCCTCCATCTGAAGGGCCCGAGAAGGCAGAAGGCTCGACCCAGGCATCCGCAGGACCTGAGGGCACACTCTGGGGGAGAGTCTTGACCAAACAGCACAAGGGGTCATTCTGTCAACTGCCTACTCCTTGGGGCATGTGAGCCAGGGTGGAGGTGAGAGTCGCCCCTGTTGCCAGTGGAAGCCAGGAGTCCTCCTTCCCCGGAGCAGAAACCAAACTGACTGATGCCTACATCTGGGGGAGAAGCCATCACGCAGGGCAACTTGGCCCAAGGCCAAACGCAAAAGAGCAAGACCTTGAGTTTCCTGTGGTCTAATGCTCCAGAGCCCCAGCCCGGTGCCCGGCCCTGACCCAGGGACTTGCTTCCCAAGGTCCTCACTGTGCCATCTGTGGCCTTCCTCCTCTCCAAGGTTTCTGACCTCAGGTGAGGGGGTGCTCCTGCAGGTGCCCGTGGATGGTGGTGACAGCACTGCCCTGCCCCTCCTCAGGCCCACTTGGGACTCTGGTTGGGTCACCTCTCAGGGAACCCCTGAGACCCTTCCTAACAGACGCCAGGAGAACACAGCTAAAGTCCAGCAGCGGCAAGGCCTTGCTGAGAGAATGAAGTCTACCTTGTCTTGCCTTTTAGCCAAAGGCAGGCGAGAAAAAGACTGCCCAGTAAGAAAAGCTGGACCACGCGGGAGGATCAGGGTCCTGACACTGGGCGGGCCTGCCAGCTCAAGGGGACAGGAGGTGGGGACAGCCCCATGACCTAGATGCCCAGCCGCGTTCACCCCAGTGAGTCACCTCAGAACAGAAGTTGCCTGGCACTCACCCATGGGGTGCCCAGGCGGGGACCTTCTCTGGCATCGGCCCCGCCCCCCCATCTCCCCTGTGGCAATGCCTGCCTAGGAGACAGGGAGTGATGCCAGTCAGCCCACTGAGAAGTCGAGAACGGAGGCGCCCACACCCTGGCCTCCTACAGTCGGGGCCATACGTATGCTAGGCAGCCGAGGCCGTCTGTCTGCACCATCCGTCTGTCTGCACTATTGGGCAGGAAAAGGGCACCATGCTTTTGTAACAGCTGGCACCTGAGCTGCGGAGGCTCATCTCCTATGCCCTCGTGCCCAGGCTCCATCTCTTGCCCCTAAGATCTTCCTTACAGAGCAACAGTCCCTCCTGAGGGGTCAGAGGCCTAATCTCATGACCCCTCACCAGCCTGGGCTGAAGTCAGGCCACCTGACTAGTACCCGGCGCTACATCCCTCAGTGCAGGCCACTCTCTGGCAGCTCTTGGGGGATGGAACACTGCAGCCCAGACATCGGCCTTCAACCACAGGATCCCCAGAGTCCGCCCCATTGTTTAAAGTTACAGTTAGAAAAGCAAGTCAAATGCTGAGATTCACTGACTGGGACAAGAAGCTGTGCGCAGGTGCCTGGGTCTTTATCCTTGAAGTGTGCCAACCTGTCCAGTGTGTAGGCATCAAACTCAGAGAGACGTGCAAGAGGGCAACGGACGGACCCACCCACAGACCCTTAAAGCTCCCCGAGTCCTGGCCATGGTTTAGTTAGCCGACATAACAGCAGCGCTGATCTTGAGCGGAAGACTCCAGGGGTAGGTTTCAGCTGACAGAGAGCTCAGGTTGGCACCCTGTGGCTCGACAGGTAACACGCTCCGCAGGCCTCTGAGGGCTGGTCTGTCTCCGGTTGGCTGACCTTTCAGGGTTCATCTTAGATCAGCTTTGCCTCCCAATAGCCTTAAGACTATTATTTTTTTTTTAAACTAGTAAGTGACTTCTTTGCCATGACACCACTTAAGAAGTTTAAAAGAAACTTGCCCAGCAAGTGGAGGCCCTGGGTTCCCTAATACTGCCAAAACCAAACAAAAATACCAACAATACAAAGAGGGGGAGGGGGAAGCAAGTTTCTTTCAGCATCTGAAAGCAGTTGAAACTCTTCCTGCTCTGGCCATGTGCCAGAGCCCTGCGAGGTGGTCAGTGCTCAGTATTTGTTGAGTGAAAGGATCAATTTCAACATGGCTTCTCCTATAAGCCAACTGAAGGAATAAATGGAATAATCATTGATGTCATTTATTTAGCAGGTGACAAATCTGGTTTTAGAAGACTGCTTGTCAAATCCAGGTTCTGGATGAAGTTTTCTGGTAAGAAGCCTGAAGAGATAGGCCCAGGAGGCTGGGGGTGTTGGCAGTCAGGGAGAGGAGATTTACTATGGGAAACCCATCCTGGCTATAAACAGATAATGAGAAAATGATGTCATCGTGGCTAAAATTAGGTTTTAGTGTTACTCTGCTGAGAGATGCGAAAGGTGATAGATAAGAGGGGAAAATGTTTTCCAAGTGGCTTTTAAAGGCATCCAAATATAACCGCCTCCCACATCAGTCTATTAACGGGCACACTTGAGACACTTCCCTCTTCAGAAGGACTCTTAGAAGAGCAATGATGTGCTCTCAGCCTCCGTCTTTACAAGAGAAGGTTTACGAGGGTCAGAGAAGCAGACTTGAGCGCCCTAGAATGCAGCTCCCCATTAGCAGCTGGGCCCCACGTGCCCCAGCTCAGATCAGGGCCTGAGCCTGTCTGGTGGTGGCAAGGGAAATGCCCCTGTGTGAGCTCCTGATTGTCACCACTGAGACCTGGGGCAAGGCAAAGAGGGCTCACTGGCAGGCCTGGGAGTGGGTGTGGGGCAGAGGCTGGGAGAAGGACCCTCCTCTGAAGGCCAGGAACTGGAGGGGCCTGAAGCTGAGCTCTGTGGACAGGACAGCGGGAGCTCTCCTGGGTGCTGGACAGTCCTGGTGGGAACTGCCACCCTGCAGAGAACATGAGCTATCTGGGGAAGGTGTGAGGAAGCCCTGAGGAGACCCTCGCCTGGCTGGGGGTCCCTGCCTGTGCCTTCCCACAGCACCAACTTCCTCTATGTCCCTCTATTTACCAACCTGTTTTGCTCGCCCGTCAGTGAGGGCAGAGACCCTTATTTGATCCTCTGCTGTGTCCCCAGGTCCTGGCACAGCATGGCTGTCAGGAGCACCTGCCTTGAGTCAGCTGGACCTGGTTCCACCACTAACTGGCTGTGTGAGCTGGCACAAGTTACTTACTCTGATCCTGCTTCCTTATTTGAAAACTGAGTGAATTATGTGAAGAGTGCTTAGAACACTACCTGGCAAAAAGCAAGTACTCCACGACGAATGCCAGCTGAGCTCCAGCACCCTCACACAGGGTAGAGACGCCATCTCTAAGTTACTTTCTAATGGATGAGCTGCTGTGAAGGTAGATGAGGTCATGCCTGTCAAGTGCTCAGCCAAGTATGTGACCCCATCAAAATACAGCACAAAGCAGCCAAGCACTTTCTATATAATAATCTCATTTAATCCTCATAGAAACTAGGATAGGCTTGGCTACTCCCATTTTACAGAAGAAAAAACTGATGCTAAGAAGTTGTAAGTAGCCCCAGTCCTGCAGCTATAAAGCAGGGAAGCCAAGATTCTACCCTGTGCCTGTGTCCTCCTGGAACTTACAGCCTACATGCTAACTCAACCCTATGACACCTCTACTCTGCACTACAATGCTGGTGCCAGTGCGGCAGACCAAGTTTCTTCAGATTAGTCATGAAGAGCTAAACGTCTGGCCAGTCCACAGATGTCCCTCACAGTCCTGGAAGTCACTTCTGCCTTCTGGAGCAGCTCTGCCCACAGTGCTTCAAAGCCAGCAATAAGCTAAGCCAGGTGAATTACAAGGAAGCAGTTAATTCCCTGAGGACTTAAGTGATCCAGATGACAGGGACTGAGCAAGGGGCCTGGGCGGAGCAAGGGGCCTGGGTGATTAGGTCTCTAGGCAGTGGCGGTGCAGCACCCTCTGTCTGCACCAGCAGCAGGTCCTGGCCTTGGGAAATGGGCCCCAGGCGACAGCATCACCTGCACTGTTTTCCTTCCTTCCAGGTGAGTCCCTGAGGACCCTCCTCTCTGTGTATCTTCCCTTCCACTGATGGCAGGCTTGGCCATGTGACCTGCTCTTGCCAATGTGATGACTGTGACCTGAGAAGGCCTGGTACAGAGGCTGTCTCTGTCCAGTCTCCCAGGAAAACTACCACACAGGTAGCCCCAGGAGGAGGAGGCGGCCGCACCCGCAGCACCAGCCCATGTCCAGAACCAGCCAATGTCCGGTTGACACCACCAGGAGACACTGGAGGTTATTTTGTTACTGTAGCAAAATGTACAAAGGCCAACTAACAGGCCTATTAATCAGAAGGGCCAAGACCTCGCGGGCTACGCGGGCCACTGTGCACCAGTGAATGATTTCCACAGAGAGCCCAAGGGGCAAGGTGACGTTTTACCCTAAGCCATGCCAGCAGCACTGTATTTATTTTCCAACTCCTGGATTCGGTTCTTGCAGAGAGGCTTACTCAAATGGAAAATCCTGCACATCAGACCCACAGGGACCCAAGAGAGCACTCCACAAGGGACTGGCTTCTTCCACTCCTACCCACAGGCCTCAGGGGGTGGTTAGGAAGAGAGCCAGAGACACCGCCTCTTGTGACCAGCCTCCTGGAGGCAAAACGAGTCTCCAAATACCAATTCATGGGCCACTACGTGTAATTGGGCCTTAGAATGTACCCTCCCAGTACATCCAGACAGGCTCAGCAGGTCCACAGAGATCAAGCCTATGGAGCGGGGGCGGGGGGGGGGGGTGAGTCACGGGGGACAGGAGGAGGGACAGAGAACCTCTGAGTCTCCCTGGCGGGTTCAGGAGCAGAATTCAACAGAGAGATGTTTCTGCTTTTTAAAGCACAGACTGAGCAAGGAGGTAAAAATACGTTCATGTTAGCTCCAGGCTAAATAAAAGACAGCTGAGCAAAAGTTCAGGCACCATGAAATTAATAAAATCATTGTTGCACTAGCTCCAAAGGTTCAGGAATAAACTGGTAAAAATCCGAAATGCACGGAGCAGATTACTCGAGTGGGAATCAATCATCTTCTCCTCTGAGGGCTCCTGGCACTTCCTCGTCCAGTGTGTGCACTGGGTCCATAATTCACCAAAGTTGCTTCCCGAGACTGAGCATTGCTGGGCTTTCCCAGTAATTGAGACAAATTTTGTTTGTTAAATAAATTCCAGGCAAGAGTGTCTGACTTGTGCACGGGAAAGGAAAGAATTCTTAGTAAGCTGCGAAACAATGGAGTTGTATCTTATCTGAGGAACTTACTGCGCTTGCCTGTGTGTGTTTTACTGCCAAAATAAAATAAATTGAATCAGCTCACACATGATAACATGCTCTTTCCTAACTCATACTAATTGCTTGGCTAATTGATGTTTGTTGAACTTTCTCCATTTCATTGAGTGATTAGGTACAAAGCTAACAGTTGACATCTGTAGGCGCTTAACTGGCGTCTGTAATTACTGTTAATGTTAAATAATTGTTAGTTAATTGGAGTGGTAACTGACTGAATGGAATCCAGATTGTGAAGCAAAAAGAAACCTAGTTAAATAAACATACATTTTCAGAGAAAACAACATTTTTCTGCAGTTGTCAGAAACCAGAAATGATCAGAGGCTGTGGGTCTGCGCAGGCCTCCTTCACTCGGAGCTGGCCAGTACTTGACAGTGTCCAGGGAGGGCCCTTGTGGTCATTTAACTCTCTTCCTTCAAGGTCTGAGGATGGATTTGAGGCTTTTGTTTTCTTGATCACAGTGGCGCCCAGGAAGGGTGTATGGCTCTGGAGGCCAGCAGGACAGGGTGAGGGGCTGACACTTGAGCCTTCAGCCAGCCTGCCAGGCTGGGGCAGCTCCTTCCGAGGACCCAGTGATCACCAATAAAACAAGCACAGGGCTTGGGAGTCTGAACAGGGCCTCCAGCATCCCTTACACTCTGATGGGCTCCCAAGCGGGCACAGGGCATCTGGGCCTGGGATCTGGCTTTCTGCCTTCCCCCTGGAAAGCACTGAGTGCGTCCCCAAAGACACCTGGAAATCCTCTGCATGGAGCACAGTCCACCTCCGCCAGAAGAGCAGTGCTGGGAGCCCGCTCTACCCAGGCCCTGCACACGCAGCAGGCCTTCTGCAGGAGGACCTGCAGCAACCATGGGACACAGGTTGAGAGAGACACTCGTCACAACATGGAGTAGTTCTAGGCTCTTACTGGAGGCTTCACACCAACAGAACAAAGCATCTGTTTCCAAGAATTCTCAAAGAAGAACTCCACACAGCAGCTTCTTTCTAGAGGCTGCTTCCAAGGGAAGGTCAGTTTCTGTGACAAAAGGGGCTGGTGGCACTACTTGCAGTTTCAGGGGGAGGAGGCGCTCAGGACTTTGTCTCCCACCAGGCACCAACCACCCTTCAGCACCATTTAATTCTCCACACACCAGATATCTCCCTCTCCTAAAAACCCCAGGGAACACGCTCCAGCAGCACAGAAAAGGTCCAGGGGGAGAAAAATCAAGACAAGTGATGCTCCAACATCCCCTTAGCTGGGATCTAAGAGGTGACAAAGGCTCAGCTAGTGCATAGAGCTGAGGTTGGCCCGTCCACTCCTGCGCACACGGGAAGGTCCTTGTACCTCGTCCTGCATGCCTACCTGTACCTGGCCACCACGAGGACTGGAAACGCTCCCCTTGTGTTCTTTATATGTGGACTCTGGAGTCTAAACCGTCCGTTTTCTTAGAAAGCCAGCCCACAGTCCACAGCAGTATCTCCGTGCACTTGGAATCGTTCCAGGGGGAGGGACTTTCCTCAAAGCCAATGGCGGCTCTGGTGGTAATGGAACTCTTAACCATTTTTTGTTGAGAAACCAAGGAATTCCCTCATGTCTAAACCTTACAAAATGGTGTCACAGCCATTAGGGATGCCCAGGAGCCTAGTTTCTGAGCCAGCACTATTTCTGGGTTACCTGTTTCTTGCCTCTTTCCTCAGAACTCAGGCTATTTTTCAGTCAGACCTTCTTTCCAAGATGCTGATAAGCCATACGGCCAAACATGCAATGGACACGCCTAACCTGAGGCTCCATCTCCTCTGAGTCCCCTGAGAAACCCTCAGCACAGAGTCAGCCCAGGAGGCCGGGCACAGCCCACTACGAGGAGTGGTCAGGCCTTGGCAGAGTCAGCTCCAGCTCCAGCTCCAGGTGGTGCTCATCATGGAGACGCAGCACCCACTCACAGCACCCACTCGGACTCCCCAGGGCTGATCTGACCGGGTGTGGTGGGTCCTACCCAGGAGGGTGCTCACGGCAGGAGGGAGCAGAACTCAGGACCCCTTCCCAGCTGGACTATTCCCCACTCCAGCCCCCCAGAGATGCCCATTAGCTGGGCACAGCTCCCTCCCTTCTGGCTCAGGGCTTTTGCCAGGAGGGTCCAACTCTACAACCTGAGTGAAAGGTGGAGGAAAGAAGGGGTGAGAAAGTCGCAGGGTCCATGTCTGGCTTGCTAGCTTGCTCATCAGTCCTGGGAGGAGTCAGGAAGGGAGGTGGCTTAGGACCTTCCTCCTCCCAGTGTGGATCCTGGGCCCCCCTCAGGGATGGAGTCCAGAGAACAAAAGGCTCCACAACACCTGACCACTCGTTGCTCCTCCTCCCACCTCCCACGAAGGCTTCCTTCTGTTCCCTCCTCCTCTGGGCTCTGCTCTCAGTCACCAAGAACTGGAGAAGAGACTCATCACCCAGCAGGATGAGTGTGACTGCAAGCAGCCAGAGCCTCCTTCCTGCTCTTAACTACACATCAAAGTGGCAAGGCCACAGGGGGGAGCACCTGAGAAGGGGCAGTAGCACTGGCCAGTTCCTCTAGGAATGAAAGCTCCAGAAACTGGGGTGCGCACCCTGCTGCTCTTAAGGCCGTTTGTCCTGCTAAATAGGGACAGTAAGTCAGTTTCTCTGTTTCTGTCTCAGTGGGAAAATTGATTTTTTCTTTGGCAGATGGTTGAGTCACAAAGACAGAAGGATTCATAAAATTCACATGAACATCCTGTAAACATTTAAACACATAAAGATTAAATAAGGCAGCCGTGACCTTGATTAAACTATTTTTTATGTCTACAGCATGAATCCCTACAATGCAGAGGCCCAACTCCACCCTGCCTTGCACTGCATTGCGTGTTGTGCGCACACATAACCACGTGCTGCTTGGTTAGCTTCTTTCCAAACAGGAAATACAAGGCATTCATGGAAGCCATGTTTGGAACACCTGGAAGGAAAGCTCTGACTGGTTCTCCATTGCCTCGAATGGACTCTACAACATGGGAGTCAAAACAAAGTCCTTGGACAAGTTGTAGAAAACACATTCCCTGAGCCCTCGTTTCAGCCCTTTCCAGTTCACCAGAGATGCTGGCCAGGGCTGATTTCACCATGACTGGCATTCCTGGCCAACAGGGGCTGAACGACCGGTTCAGGCTCAGGAGCAGACAGGCAGGACCTGAGCCCCGGTCTTGTTCAGCTCAGAGCATCCTCTCCAGCACTGTAAAGCACAATGTCAAAGCCTCCTCCCTACAATCAGCTGGTGAGATTAGCACTGCCCTCTTGCAGGGAAATTTTATGGACCGACTCTGCCAGCATAACCTCACCAAGAGCTTAAAGCCACGCTCCTCTCAGGCCAGAATACTGCCAGGCTTCTGAGAGGGAAAGTCTCCAGATGGAGAGACACGGTGTCAGCTCCCCGACACTGTCCTTAGACTGCTCAGCATGCTGAGGCCTTGAAGGTTTTCCCAGCAGTGTTTGTTACCTGGTGTAGATTTGCCCTTTCTTACAAGGCTTTTTATTGCTCTTGGCTAAAGACACCGGACAGAGACAGCAGACCTGACTCTCAGGCAGGCAGGCTGTTCTGCAGGAGAACTTGAACTTGATGTGCTGGGAGCTGACAGTTCCTTGGAGGCCCTGTCAACCATCCATCCAGTAAACACCGGCACTACCCGAAGCAGAAACAGACCCAAACCCAAGCACAGAACAAGACTCTGCACCTGTCTTGAAGCAATTATTGACATTATCGCTGCACAATGAATCTCTTTTTGAAGTTGTTTTCCTGATATTTAGCAGTTTGAATACTAATCCCCTTAACAAAACTGCCCAGGCCTCCCCCTCAGCTCCCCCTGTGCTGCCTTCTCTCCAGGGAGGGGTGCGGTACCGGGCAGTCTACTTTGCAGCACCTGGATTTGCACTGATTCCGCTCTTGTCATTCATGTTACCAACAAGAATTAGCATAAGGCATTAAGGGGAAACTCTGGAGGAGAAAAGAAAGGCCATTTTGATGGAAATAAGGGGCAAAGGAATAATCTGCCATCAACTAAAATGCTTATTTGTGTATGGTTTCCCAAGCAAAGCTTAGAAAAAGCCTATGTTGATTTTAGTACACAAAGAAACCTTAATCCTTTCAAGGCGACTAAATCACCCCCAGAAAAGCAGCTCAGAAGAAAGGGCCCTGTCAGGGGATGACTATTCACAACCAAATAGATGCCACAAATCACACTCTGTAAGTAAACAAAAATAAGAATGTGGGAAAGGTTGACTGGAAGGGGGTGGGGGGGCAGGGGTGCAGCTCTTCAGTCCCTCTCCATTGCCCTGAGGGGTCTTTCAGGGCCAGGGAGGCCCAAGGCCGGCCCAGAGCCAGTGCCTTCAGGGCAGCCCCAGGAAGGGGAAACACATTCCAAAGCTTTTAATAGCAAATTAGCAAAAGAAAGACTCAGTCCTGTCTGGCTGTCCAGGTCAGGAGTCCCAGAAGCCTCTTCCGTGCCCTCCCCTGCCTCAGTCTCCCTCTGGTACCCTGAGTTCTCACAGGACACCCCACTGTCTTCCCAAGCTCTTCCCTCCTCAAAATGAGCAGTAAACAATTATGTATTTTTACGCATAAGCACTGTCTGCTAGGAACTGCACATATCTTCTTTTATTGGGCTTTTAGCATTATGGATTACAAATTTATACAAACTTTCAGTCCATCAAAAAATATGATGAAATATAAAACTGGAACTCTATTATGCAATAAAAAAGATAAAATTCAATATGACAGTAATTCTGGGAGTAACAGCAATCACATGAGCACACACACCTCAAGGGAACGCTAAACATAATGTACTATTTAAAATTGCAGTTGGTTCAAATTCCAAAATAATCTGGGAGTCAAAATAACTGCACTTGGAAACGTCTTACTAACCAGCTAACAAAAATGCTAGCCAAGGCACCTGGAAGGCTGAAATGGCCTCACAGTCCCCTTGAAGAGAAGCCACTCTTATCCAGGGCTACCAAGATCCCCAGTGTGACAGAGAGAAATTATCACAGGCAAACCATCTTCTTTATTTAGCAATTATCCTGCAAGGCCCTAAATCAGGTTCTATAGTGGAAAAGCAAAGACTAAATAGTTTGTATAATTTATACCTTTCAAATTACACACCTTCAAAGCCCATGATTAGAGACTTCCCTAAATTTCATTATTTCCAACAATACTGCTACAAATGAAAACTGCCAAGAAGCCTACTGGCAATGATTTAAGATAAGTCCTCCCTTAATGTACTGCTATATCATTAGCCTCTCTTACTCTAGATAGAGGTCTGGAAGAAATTAATGGGGACAGTGCATATTTAAATTCTGCCCTCTTGCTCGTTTATTAACTTTATAGAAAGCCCACAGCAGAGTAAGGCTTGGTTTATGGCCGCAGCACTGTGAATACTAAGCACCAAGGGTCGGTCACCGCAGCGGGCACTGTAGGGGACTACTGAATCCCTCTGCTAGGGAGCTGGCAAGCCACAGCCAAGCTAGGACGTCTGAGAGACCTTCCCGCTTGCAGCTTCCCACAGGAGGCCACAGTCACACGGGCAGCAGTGGGCTCCCACCCAAGGACTCAGCGTGTTCTTTTAAGATACTCTTAATGCATCATAAACGTTCAGATCTGTCTCAAGCATAAGCTCAGAACGTGAACAGCAGCTCCGAAGGAAAAGCAGAAGAATGAAGGAGCCTTACCTTTGTTCACAATTACAGTGTTGAAGAGCTTTTCAGAGCTGGCATCTGAAGCCTGAAAAACAAGAAGGGGAGGAAAGGGTTAGGCCTGCTGTTGACACTGTGGGCCCATCATCAATACTACCACCTTAAACTACTTCACTCCTTTGAGGACAGCCTAACAGGGAGAGCAGCGTTTCCTGAATCATCCACAAGGTGGTGCTAGCCGACTGCTGGAGAGGGCTGCAGTGCAGCTATTTGCTGGAGAAAAAAATCTGCTTTTAAAAATGTGTCCTTATTAGACATATTATCTGTGCAAAACATGTTTCTATGAGATGATACACAAAGCAATTCAGCTCATTCGCATAATGATTTTCCAATTTCGCTGACAGATCATTATTTTGGAAATGGTATTTTTGCATGCTACTTGCAGACATGCCTATTTTTCAATTTTCTCCACAAATCAGAAATGCCTACTATTTACTGCTAAGCTTTTTTCACTAAAGTGTCAGCCAATACTCCCAGAAATTAATTTTCATCTGATGAACCTAAAGATCCCCTGTTTCTCAGAGTCACCAGGACGAGCTTATGACCAGACACAAGCGACCTGCCCAGACCCCGTCACTGTACATGCCACCAGCATGAGTCCCTTCCCATTTTCTACAGCTCATGTCTGCTAATTATTACAGTGGCTTGAGGAAAGCGAAATAAGCCTGTCTAAATAGCAAGACGAAAGCCAATTTAAATTATACACTGATGTTCTGGAAAATAAACATTTAAGTCGGTTTAGTGGAAAATGCTGGAATGTTTCAGAAGCACTGAATATTTGTAGGACTTGAAAAAATAAAAATGAAGCAACGTGCTACATGAATTTTAAGGTATATTTCCACTCAAAGGCATAACACCCTCCTTCACACTTCACAAGCCACGCAAAGGAAGGCATGCAATGTGAGGACACCAGGAGGGGGATCTGAGGTACAGTGCTTTCTTACTCTGGGGCCAGCTTTTAGGGACAAAGAAGATACTCTGCTTAGTCTTTCCTCGTTACACTGAGGAAGATGAGACATTCCAGTGCATATAGGGGAGACGTTCTGTTTTCAGTGCAGGTGATTAAAAAAATGACAAAATATTTTTACTATGGCTATTTTCCCTTTCCTTTAATTCTAATATTCTATCTATAGGGATAGTTCAGAAGATTAATGGAATTGAAGGGGAAAATTAATGTGCAGAGTAAGTACTCAACTGCACACAATTATACTGTTCAAAATAAACCCTGGACTTTTCCTCCTCTGCTGGAAAAACAAAAGTACACAGAGAGCCTTGATGACATCTTAAACAAAACTAAATAAAACTAAATATCACAGTAGCTTTTCATGAAAATCAACTACTAGAAAAAGTGTTGCATGGGGGGAGGAACAAGTTATGCATCAAACAGATCAAGACTACCAAGTTAACCAAAAATGACACTAACAGTGTTGTTATCCTGAAGCATTAACGGAGATTTCTAAGCATACGAGTTTCCCAACTAAAAACTTCCCAATGTGAGTATTTTGCTATTCTTCAATTAAAAAGTATCTGTTAGGATGGCCTGGAATTCTCTTGAAATGGCTGGTCCATTCATGGCTTAAAAAACAAACTGGAGTTGATTTTTTTTTTAATTTTATTTTTAAGAAAAACGTCACTGTTAAATCATTTTGCCAAGCTGAAATAATCCTTAAAAATTAAGGGATTGCCTGTTAAGACTATTCTAACTGGCCCAAATAAATAGTAAACAAATGACGGCCCCACATATGCAGAAACACAGGCAGGGAAAGGAAATGGACCCAAAGAGTTTTCCTTGCACTGGGTGTGGGGGAGCAGGACCTCTGGTTGGCCACTCAGAGCCTTCTTGGACTGCCACCATTGTGAGCTGCATGGGGCTCTGCAGTCCTGATAGGCAGGTAAGGGTCCTTCAGTCTGAACCCAACTTGAGGACTTGATTATTAAGATGCCATCCAGCAAGTTATGAAGGAGGTGAGTCTCACACGGTATGCGAAGGCTTAGGAGGGTCTCCTAATAAAATATTTTTGAGCCCTTTAATTTACTGACATGTCACAAAGCTTGAAATGCCTCCTCCTGTAACCGGGCAAGGGACGTTTCAAAAAGGCCTCCGTGGAAAACACCCAGAAGATGGTGACCGCAGTGGGCCTCTGGCCCCCGTAAAAGGCTTCCGAATCCCCTTCTCCCAAGCAGGTGGCTCAAGTCATGCCGGCTCGGTCCCAGAGCCAGAGCCGAGCGCCTCGGCCTATGCATGAAGCGGAAGCCGCCGACACCTCCACCCCTCCGCGGTGAACTTTCCTCCACTTGCACTTTCCAAGCATTTGCACAGATCGTTTGGCTCCTTGGGTCCGCATCGTGGGCACGTTTTCGTTATTTGCAGGAAAAACGCCTGCATTGCCTTCCACTGTCGGGATCGTTCTCCTCGGTAGTTTAAACCAAGACGACGCTCGGGGGCGCGGGGGCGAGCGGGGCCTCGCGGCTGCCTTCGCGGGGCGCCCCTGCCCGTGACGGCCGCGCTCGCCGCTCGGTTTCCTCCCTCGCCGGCTCGGAAGCGTCCGGAGGCGAGGCCAGGGCTCGGAAACCCGATCGTCTCCGGGCTTTTTGTGTACGTGGATGGGGGCTGTCTTTCCCCGTGAAACTAAACAATTACTAGAAACCGTAGTTGACGTTTAAAGAAAAGTTAAATAACTCCGACCGATCGAAGGGGGACTTCGGGCGAGAGCCCTCCGCGCCCCTGGCGACTCCCGCGGCGGGTGCGCTCTACCCCTGGGGCCGCAGACCTGGGGCGGCGCCCGCGGAGGGCAGACTCTGCAGCCAGGAGCGGAGCCTCCCCGAAACTTAGGCGCGACTTCCTCCACCAGCCGCCGAGCCCGCGCCCGCTCTCCTTTCGCTTCCCTGGGCCCCTTTGCGGGCCGGGACCCCGACCTCGGCGCCGGGCCGCCACCAGCCAAAGTGCGCGCGGCGCAGCGCCGAGGCCTCCAGCCCGCGCGGGCGCAGGCCTCGGCCCGGAGTCGGGCGGGGCCCCTCGGGGCGCCCGGGGCTGGGCCCGGCCCCGCGCCCTCCGGCACCCCGCTCCCTGGCCCCGCGCCGCCGCCCCGGCCGAGCCCCGGCGGCCGAGGGCCGAAAGTACAAAGGCGGACGCCGGGCCGCGGGGGGAGGGCGCGGAGGCAGAGGAGGGGTGGCGCATGGGGCTCGGGCGCGCCGGCCGCGAGCAGCCCGCCCTGCCACTCCTGCCCACGGGCCCGGCCGCGCAACAAAAGACCCTGGACCCGGCCGCCTCCCTCCTGACGCGGGCCGCTAGCAGGCGAGCGCGTCGCGCCCCCCGGGCTGCATTACCTGGTCGCAAGGGGTTAAGCGGTCCTGTCAGCCCCAAGTTCATGGTTTGGGTCCTTAGCAGGGTTCCTGATGGGTGATCACCAGAGCCCGGGGTGAAGCCAGCAAAACGCACGCAGAGAAAACGCCCAACTCCAGCCCGGCTCTGTCCGCAAGTCTCAGCTCCTTCCTCGCCAAAGTCTGAAAGCGGATGCACGCGAACCAAATCCGAACCGGAGCAGCAGCCTCGGGCGGCCGAGAGCCAGCGCCGCGCGCGCACATCCAGCGCGGCCGAGTCCTGGCGGGCGGCGGGGGGGAGCGCGCCCGCCGAGGGCGCCCGGCCCGCGCTCGCCCGCTGCTCCCTGCGGCTCCTGCGGCGCGGCGGGCCGGGCCGGCGGGCGGGGGCTCGCGAGGTGCGTCCCGGGCCGGCGGGCGAGGCGGAGAGGAGCGGCCCGAGCCGCCGCCGCGGCGCGCGGAGCTAGGAGCGAGGCGGCGGCGGCGGCGACAGGACAAAGGAGACCATGTGCGGAGGGAGGGAGGAGGGAGAGGGAGGAGGAGGAGGAGGGCGCGCGGCGGCGGCGGCGGCAGCTCCCCGGCGGCCGCCTCGGGCTCCCCGACAGCCGGTCCCGCCTCCCCAGCAGCGCCGCGGGCCGACTGCTCCTGGGCCCGCCGCCGCCACCGCGGCGCTGGAGGGAACCGCTCCGGGAGTCTTTATTTGGAGCCGATCTCGCCGGCGCGCGGCGCGGGAGGCGCTGCAGCGGCGGGGGCGCCGGGCGGGCTGCGCGGCGCTGGCGGCGCCTCCTGGCCGGAGCTCGCGGGCGGGCGGGCGCCCGGGGCTGGCTCGGCTCCGGCCCGCGCTCCGCTCGCGGGCGCCTGCCTTTCCCGCCGCGCGCGGCTCAAGTGAACTCCATCGGCGGCCGCCGCCGGCGCCGTGGACTCCCTGGATGGACGCTGGCGGGAGGGGGCGCGGCGCAGGGCCCTCGCTTCGGACTTTACTCCCGGCTGCGTGGAGCGCGCCTCTCCCAGACGCTCGCAGCTCTCGGAGCGGGACTTCTCGGCGCGCCGAGCCCGAGCCGCCGGTGCCACCGCCCCTCCTCCGTCCCGCCCCGCGCGCCCCGCCCCTCGCCGCCCCTCCTCTCGCCCCGGCGCCGGGTCGGCCCCGCGGGGGCGCAGTCCCCGGGCGCGACACCGACAGCTGTTGCTCCCCCCGCGGGGCGAGCCCTTGGTCCCCATGGCTGCTTTCCCCGCGGGCGGGCGCGGCGGGAACTGCAACGCTCCGCGCCCTCCGCAGTTGTCGCTTCCAAGATTGCGCCGTGGCAGAGAAAGGCCACTAGGCCTGCAGCCTGGGGTTGAATTGCGAGGAGACTAGTCACATTTGCAAAGAGCAGATTAGATGTGTGGTTGTGAGGGAAAAAAGGCGCAATTCTATGTAAAAGGCCTGTCACATAGTAGGTGCTCAATACAAAATAATTTCGTCGTTGAAAACGGAAGGGACGAAACTAGAGTCCGCGTGTCAGAACAACAGAAAGGGCTTGTTCAACCCTCCATCCCAGTGCAGCTGAGACAGAACAGCTTGTTAGGTTTCACGGATAACAGTGCATAAATTGGCCCTTCACAAATCCTCCCCTCCTCTCAATATCTCAAATCGTCTGACATTTGTGCTCCTCACACCCACAAAAGTGGAGCCTGTTGATTCTCACACGCATCAAATAAATACGGAGAGAATTCTGTGGGCACCAGTCTTGTCATTTACTTTCACTGTACCCCTGAGAGCCCAGAGCAGGCCTCCCCAGGGTAAAGGGTACCCGGTTATCATAAAAAGAACCCTGCCCTTCTCTCCAAGCTACGCTCTTCCACCAGAACACATCCTGGTCCCTTCTGCTCAGCCTGGCGGGCCCCTTCTGAAGGGCCCCAGCCTCCTTACTCAATAGCTAACCACAGGGCCCTGAAAAGAGCCAGGCCATACCAGGAGGCTGCAGACCCCTGACAACATCTGGAGTTCCAATTCCATACCCAGGCATCCTGGTGGGGTCCCTTCTCGGGTTGGAGGAAATGCTACCTGGATTTTCCCAGTGCAAGCAAGACCCAGACTGCAACTGGGAGGGGCTTAAATGGAGCCACACACCAAGAGGGGAGCAGGAGGAAAGCTTCCAGTTCCTCCCAGTGCCATTGCTACCTGGAGTGTGGCTGGGGAAGAGGAGGAGGAACAAGGCTTGGGAGAGATGTGCTGCACATACAGATGACTTGGAAATTGCTTTGGAGGAATGCTGCCCTTCCTCACCTCTTTGAAGGCGCCTAACCATCACTGTTTGATTTCATGGTGCTCCTGAAAAACCTCTCCAAGAGAAAAAAGGGGGTGCTTGCTGTATGGCATCCTCTGACCACCCCTTTAATAAAATTAATTTTGGAAATAAGAGGCACTCTCTCTTTAGCTTTATCCCTTCCCAAGCTGGTAGTGTCAGGAAAGTATTTCTTAAGGTAGGTAATAATGATTTTTTTCCTATCACTACCTCCCAAGAAGTCAGGGGAAAAAGGCACCTCAGAAGGTGTAAGTTTGGAGATGGATTTTCCAATTGCTTACAAGATGTTACAAACCCAGCTGAGGCCCTGACCTCCGGGACATTTGTTCTGGAGCTGTTTCTACAATGCTAGGATAGCTGAAGGGCAAACACGCAATTTTCAAGAAAAGACATTAAAATGTTTCTTTTGGAGCAAACAAAATGGAACGGTTTTCTTATCTTCTTGCTCTAATAAAGTCAGTATTACAGGAAAGAAACTCCCTGGGCTCCTGCCAGTTTCCTTACAGGGTAAACTGAGGCTTGAGGAGGCGTGGACAGCTTAGCAGACCAGCTGCAACAGCCGCGCACGCAGCCCTCCTGGGTTCTTTTATCAGCCGGCACTTCTTATACATATCATGTCATCAATGATAATCAGAGATTAGGCCTCAGATCATAGCCTGGGTGAGATCTGCGTGTGTTCCTGTATCTTGATTATCTGTAATCAGGAGGAGCCTGTGAATGCCAATAACCAAACCTCTGGGGAGTCCACAGAACCACAATGACCACATTCAGCCCCACTCGCCTCCACTGCCCTGGCTTTCCCTGGTGCATCTACCACTACCCACACACTCTAGTTCTCCACCTCTGCAGAGTCCTGGGGCGGTTCTGACTGGTCTCCTAGTAGCTCTGTTCCCTAGGCAAGGGCAACAGGCACAGCACAGCATTGAAAGTGAGAAAAGGGGAGTCAGACTTGGCAGTATATGCAAGTAATCCCAGTGACTGGGAAGGCTGAGGCAGGAGCATCCCAAACTCAAGGGCAACCTGGGCAACTAAGCAAGGCCCTAATAAGCAACTTAATGAGATCCTGCCCCCACCCCACCCCCGTCTCAAAATAAGAAATAAAAAGGACTGGGGATGTGGCCCAGTGGTTAAGCAACCGTAGCTTGAATTCCAAGTACCAAAAGAAAGAAAGAAATAACAGGGCTGGGGTTGCGGCTCAGTGGTGGAACATTTGCCTAGCAATGTGTGTGAGACGCTGGGTTCAATTCTCAGCACCGCATATAAATAAAATAAAGATCCATTGACTATATGCGTGTGTGGGGGGGTGTGTGGTTCAATGGTAACATATCCCTGACTTCAATTCACAGTACTGAGACAAAAACCAGACAAACAAAAGCACCCCTGAAATGTCCTTAGTGTGTGATTCCTGGTCAGAAACCCTGGGCTAGGAAGGGCTCTACTGCATGTCACAGCATGGCCCCCTGTTTAGGAATTCCCATTAGAAGATCCCATTAGAATTCCCATTAGAAGTCAGGACTGGAGGCCATCATGCTGTCACCACCCTCCACCTACCAGGCAGCTCTAAGGAGAGCAAGGCTTCAAAGCAGGAACCCCAACAAGAAGCAGAGAGCAAGAGGGTGGACTCCATGGTCTTTCCAGAAGCACTTTTAATATGTGGCCAAAGATCTAAGCCAAGTTTATGCCCAACTGACGGAACTGTCAAAAGCCACGTTCCAATATGGGCATCCTTCTCCAATCACCAGATACATCTCAAAACAGACCAGGTTCAGAAGCTCATGCAAGATCCAAGTCAACCTAAAACAGCAACACTTTAAACCTGAAATGTTATTCAGTTTGTATCATAAATGATCAGATTACATTAAACAAGTTTGGGGAAAATACTCCTTAAAATCTCTGGCCTTTGGGGACTGGGGTTGTGGCTCAGCGGTAGAGCGCTTGCCCAGCATTTGTGAAGCTCAGGGTTTGGTCCTCAGCACCTCATAAAAATAAATAAAATAAAGGTATTGTGTCCTTCTACTACTAAAAACAAACCAACCAACAAACAAAGCCACCCGTCTTCTGCTGGGCATTCACAGTGAGAGATCTCCATCACTTCTTTGTGTTTCCTCTCATAAACACAATGACCTTCAGACACCAACAGAGCGGTGCTGGGTTCTCAGCTCTCAGGAAGGGGATGTCTGGGTCTTTCATACTGAATTATGTCTTAGTTTGCCAAGAGCACCGAAGGGGAGTGGTGACACTGACTTTGCTTCCCAGCTAGCTTTGGGAACAATGTCCCCTCGCCTGGCTGATTTCTGTGACTCCAGGAGACTTGATTCCTTTTCACTTCTGAAGTTCTTTCACCTCTGAAAAATCTAAGTTTCCATCTGTTCCCTGGGAGGGTGTAGGAGCTGGAGCTCTGGGATGAGCCCCTGGTGACACCATGGCCCTGTCACTTCTCAACCAGAAGACCTCATGTGATCCTTCCATTCCTGGTGCCTGGGTCCCTGTCTATAAAACGAGGTGAGCCGAGGCTACATCTACTGACTGTTGTCAGGAGCAGTGCCGGGCTTGCTAAGTGGGACACAGGAGGTGGTCACTTTGATTCAAGGGGACAGGTTTCTTTTCATCATTGTGGAAATCAACAAAATAAAAGTGTCTTTTGGGGTGCTACAGTATCCATGCCACGCCTTCAGCTGGTGTCTCTGGATGGGGGTCACCACAGCAGTGATTCAAACAGCCACAAGAACAGAGTGGGACAGTGGCGCCAACCACAGGCTCAATGGCTTGCTCCATCTCTGCTGGAGAGCCACACCTGTACACAGTCACTGCCACTGCAGTCCCTCTGCACAGGGTCAGACTGGACTCGACACAGCCCAAGTCATATGGTAACGCCAAGGCACCTCTTCGGTAGATGATAATCCAGCACAGTGTTGCAAGAGCTCACCAGGTGTCGGGAGGGATGAGTTCAACCTCCTAAGAGTGAGGGCTTCAACTGCTCAAAACAAAACAGCAGGCACTCGAATTGTGTCGTTTGACATGTTAAAAAGTCATTTCCAGGCCTGGGGGTGTGGCTCAGGGGTGGAACGCTCTCCTACCATGCATGAGGCACTGGGTTCAATCCTCAGCACCACAAAAAATAAAATATATTGTGTCCACCTACAACTAAACAAGGAATATTTTTTTAAAAAGTCATTTCCAGTTTAAAAAGGCCTGCCTTTTTGCTTATGACTAGAAAAATGATTTCTTACTGGGACGAAGCACGTTCTGTTTTTCCATGACTCAATGTTGGATGTACCTGCACAGGACAGCTTTAGGCCTCCTCCTTCCTGCCAGCCGTGGCAGCCTGGCATGAGACAGCCCAGCACTGCATTACCTGCCTGCGGGGACACAGTCCTCGTGTGTGACTGTGCTGCACCTTCTTTCTGAACCTGCCTGGTTTCTGGCCGAGAATCTCTGTCCTAGAGGTTGGTCACAGTTGTATGCCCAGCTCATCGGAGGCACGAGGAGGGAGAATGAGGTTCTCCCAGTAAGCCTGGGTCACCCAGTGTCTGGGTAGTTGGTAAAGTGGAGGGGACTGGCCACAGAGCCCAGGGGGACCTGCGCTTTGACTATGGTGCCTGCTGCTCTTGCTCATGGTGGTCAGCCAAGGGTCCAGATGTGGGGAACTGGAGTCAGCGGGGTGCCCGCCACCAGGCATCAGTGGGGTCTCTTGCCGAGGCTGTCCTTCCTTGCTCTCCGGCCTCCGTGCTCTTCAGCCACAGACAGGTTCAATCTCTCTCTGGGTCCCAGGGATTTCTCCTGGGTATGTCAACCCTCTTTTAAACCATGGCCCAGGATTGGTGTCTTCAGGGAAACACGCCGAGTTGACCTGAGGTGGCCCCCAGTCCCTCTGCCCAAATCCTCATCCCTTTGGAAAGGGGACTGTTTACAAAAGAGGCCCGCTCCTGGATCGCAGGATAGAGGCGACCATAGCTCACGCCTTGCCGTGGCTCAGCCAAGCCCTCCACTAGCACATGCTGTGTTGCCACAATTGATCACGGGGCAGCAACGAGAGGGAAGTAAATAAACGGAACAGGGTTAGTTTATGATGCCTACTACTGAGATGCAGAGGGGAATAAATATTTTCCAAGTGTAGAAGTCAAGAAAAAGAATTTTACTTTCAAACTTCACAGTGTACTATAAACTATAACAGGGAAAAAGCATAAAAAAAGACATGAAATATATCTTACTTAACCACCAAATCTACATTAAAATATTAACATTCAGAATTTGACAACCCCGGGAAGAGAGGCAGTGAAAAGAAAGGATAAATTCAACCTGCACCAGGAGCTCGCCCGACTTTGCAACGCCTCCTGCCTGCCCGGTCCTGCCGTCCTGCTTGTGACCTGGACTCCAGTCTCTGAGCTCCCTGCCCCCCGCATACTGTTGGAGGACATGTGTAACTTGGGGTTAGGGGCAGCACTGGATAGAGTCCAGGTATTCACCTGCCTGGGTCACCTGCTTGAGTCACCTGGCTCCTGGCACTGTCTCCACAAGAAAATGTGGCAGAGCCGGGGAAAAGAAGGCAATGAAAATGAGAAATCAAGTACAAATATCTGCCTGAGCCGAAGGGTGGATATAAGTCACCAAAGAGAACACACGGAGGAAAGTACAGTGTTAAACTGAAAAAAGATGCTTCCCAGGCTGCCGGGGCCTGCGATGTCTCAGCACCTGCTTCCTACCCAGGTTCCTGGGGCTTTAGGCTTCCGGCCCCTGGCCTAGGGGTGAGGAACATGCCCTTCAAGTAGCAGGAAATGTGCCTGAGTCTTCTCCACAGGGTAGCAGGGTGATGCTGGGAGTGACAGGACTCTGCCATGCCTCGCTTCCCCATGTGAGTCTCAGAGCTGGGCTAGAAGGTGACTCAGTGGCCCTGTGGGGAGCTGGCTGACCCCGCAGGATGCCTGCCTGTCCCTGGCCCACAGCGGACGCTCCCTCAACCATTCACTGCTGCTCTCCACACCAGGGTGCCTGGCAAGAAGGGCCTTTCAACGGGTGCCAGCCACTTCTGTGTGGGGACAGCTGAGAGATGGCTGGTCCAATAGTGGCTCAGAGCTCAGCACTGACAAAGGAAGCACCGGTCCAAATCCGGCTGGCCCTCCATTCCCGCACCCACACTGCACCACGTGGTGCCCAGGGGACTCCCACCTCCTGCCTCTGCTGCTCACCTGCGGGCAGTGAGAGGATCAGCGCGGCACCTGGAGCAGTACCTTCTCTCCTCAGCACCTGCCATCTCCTAGGAGCACACGTCCTTGGGAACACTCAGAGTGACCCCACTTAGCTCAGGTTGTCAGGTACCTACCCTCGAAAAGGGAGAGCAAAGGGAAGGCCTGGGGGCAGGGGAGGCCTGAGGAGCTCACCTTGAAGGAGGGCAGCCTGAGTCCCACTGGGAAGGAGGGGCTGTCACCACAACTCCCAGGCATGGACACAGCTCCTGGGAGAGAGAGCTGGCCCAACAGGGAAGCCACCCCTGCAGCCACAGGGAGGATGACCCTCTCCGTCGTTTGCCCTTCGGGACAGCGCAAGAAACAAGCATGGTGTGTTTAGGGGGGTTCCCAGGGGCTGTTGGGGTTTCCTGATTCCCTGGAGATTAGGCCTGATCATAATTAAGCATTTGAGCCATTTCAGATTGAACTCCGAAGTTTTTTCAACCTGGAGGAGAGTCCTTTGAAGCCACCCTAGATGCTCTGCAGTTAGGTGCTCAAGTGACTAACACGAATATTGAAAGAAAAGCCACCTATTGAGCACTCGTCCGTGTTCACCCCTTGTCACAGCATGTACACTGCTTTGAGCTGAAGGGAAAACACCCTGGGCCTGTTGTGAGGGCCACCTCTTGCTTCCTGTCCTCGCTATCTAGGACCCAGGCAGCCTCAGAACATGATCCAGATCTTTGTTCTAGTGCCTTGAAATGGAAGGGACACAGAGACCAACCCATGAAGTGGTGACACTGAAACCAAGGGGAGAGCACAGGCCACAAATCATCCCCCAAGGTGACATCTATGGTTCTAAGACTCGACTGCTCTGGGGTGATGTTAGGCAGGCTACCTGGTGCTGCCCTTCCTGAGGCATTCGCACTGACATGTCGCCTGTCAGTCTTATGGCAAGTCGAGACATGCCCCATTCCCCTTGCTGCAGGCGAGGACCTTGATGCAGCCAATGTGAGCAGGCCCTGGGCCTGGCGCACTCCCTCCCACAGCACGGCTCCGCAAGGGCCAGCACCCCCTGCGCTAATACCCTGCTCCACCTCCACAGCTGGCTGGCTCTCAATTTCTCACCCCTTGGCCAAAGCTGTAGGTTAAAATACATTCTGAGGTCTAAGATCTGAGAGGCTAGGGTACAGCTGTCTCCATGCCATGTGAGGACTGTGAGGGTGTCAGAGTAATGACCTTCACAGGTCATGCATTGTGAAGGATCACTGACCTCCTGAGAGATGGT
Source organism: Callospermophilus lateralis (assembly GCF_048772815.1). Classification (NCBI taxonomy): domain Eukaryota; kingdom Metazoa; phylum Chordata; class Mammalia; order Rodentia; family Sciuridae; genus Callospermophilus; species Callospermophilus lateralis. The sequence continues at coordinate 24,157,542 of NC_135323.1, forward strand.
GGCCAGCGGCTACCTTACAACCTTCTGTCAAAGGTTCTGCCACCTTTTCCAGGAAATATGGCACCTGGACGTCTTGATAATTTCTGGGTGGTGGGAATTCTATTCCTGTATCTAAGCCAACGTAATGTGACCCAACGACGCTTTCACTGGAAGCTTCCTTATTGAATATCCTGATGGTCCCTATTTACTTGCAGAGGTTCTTACTGGGAAGTCACCAAACACTTGCGTCCCTGTTCTGGTGGCTCATATCACTGCTAGGGCAGTAGGTGGGAAGCGAAATGCCACAGAAGCTCCTTATTTGAATCTCCTGAAAGCTCACTGACGACATTTCTCTGTTTTCACTCTTGTTCCAGCCCTAGTTCCCCTCCCTGTCTCTTTCACACTATTGAATGTGGGGGAAGCTTGACAGTGGCCATTCCAAGAGCCTCCAACTCGATGGCATTGTGGACAGGATGAGCTTCCTTTGCAAACTGCCAACTTGCCAGTCGTTAGGATCATATACCGATGCTACGTAAGTCTGAGCAAGACTGTGCCTGCAGAGACAGCAGCACCTCTCTGGTTTTGTATAATTTCCATCTCCTGATGTTGGATACAAATTAATTAGACCAGAAATGTCCTCTTCTGCTCCCACCCACAGCTTTTCTTGAAGTTTCCTAAGGGAAACATCTCAGCCCATGCAGGACACACCTATGTCAGGGCTCCCCCGAACACTGCCATTCTCTTTTGAGGGCACACATTTCTTAATTGGGAACAGGTCACTGCTTTGGAGAGCAATCTGTAGACCCAATCGCCTGAGTGTGCATTCAGGTAGGTGGTGTGTGCTCTCTCTCTCACACACACACTTGCTTCCCTCTTACACACAAGAGAAGAGTCCATAAGTGGGTCAGATCAACACATTAGTGAATGCATGACCAACCAGAACAGAAGAGAGCAAGACAATGTTTCAGACATGAACTAAACCCTGAGCGCCTTTCCACAAATTGCCATGCTTTTTGGATTTCACAATGCAGAAACTTGCAAGGCTAACCAAAAAAGCACAGGTAAATTCTCTCCTGAAAATGATTACTAATTGCTGGACGCTGTAGCACATGCCTGTCATCCCAGAAACTTAGGAGGCTGAGGAGAGAGGATCCCAAGTACATGGCCAACCTGTACAACTTAGGGAGGCCTTGGCTCAAAAGGAAAAATAAAAAGGGCTGGAGGTGTGGCTCTGTGGTGGAACTCCTTAGGTTCAACCACCAGTACCAAAAAGAAAGGCTACTTAAGATACTACATCAATCACATCAACCATGGTGGTTGCTACTCTCCAAATATAGTCCCAAATAATGCTTATGTGCAGGTCATTCCTGTCATGAGAGGGTAGAACTTACACCTAAAAATCTGGCTGGACCTGCAGCTGTTTTGACCAACAGAACACAGTAGCAGTTATGCTCTGTTACCCTAGAGTGTAGGTAACAAGGCCCAGTGGCTTCTGCTTCCTCATGATGAGAACCTAGACTCCATGTTGTAAGGAAGCCCAAGCAGGTCCACATGGAGGAAAACTGAGGCCTCAGGACCAAAGACCTGAGTTCCCTGCCCACAACCAGCAACAGTTTGTTCACCATGGGATGACAAACCACCTTCCCCTGTGAATGCAAGCCATCTTCCCTGCGGTTCCTCCAGCTGCAGGTGAGTTTGGGTAACAGGGAGGAGCTGTGTGTACACTCCTGTCCACACGGCAACACTGTAAGTAAATAAATAATTGTTGTGATTTCAGATACTATGCTTGTGGTTTGTTACAAAGTTATGGGCAACTGGAGTGATCACCTGGGTCAGTCCCAGCCTTGAAAAGAAAGAAGGAAGGTGAGCACCTGCCAAGATGAGACTCCTCCATGAGCATTCCTGACTCTGCAAGGGACTGTCAGAACCTTGAGGGAGGACAAAGAGTGCTACTGAAGTACAGACGAATAACAGCAGCGACAATAATAATAATGATGATAATAATAGTATTTCTGACACAAGAAAGATCTTCACTAAAATCAGGGAATTTTCTTCTACTTGATGAAGAAAAGGAAACTTAACATGACAATATTAACAAAAGAATAAATCTGGTCTCCCCCTTCTCTTTTGGAGACTGGGAATGTTTGCAAAACTAAAAGTCTTTAGTAATCCCTTCTTTTATCCAAAACAGATTGCAGTTTTAAGCATAGCCCCATAAACTGCAGGTTCAAAGGAACCTGAAACCAAATTAGCATAAAATCTGGAATTCTCATTTCCACCAAATGCACAGCTGCCATCTGACAGCTCATCTGTGATTTCAGTTTCAAATAGAAACTGAAAGTAGCTGGGGTGGCGTGGGCCACTGGCTCCATCACCCCTCTCCCCGCTCCTCCCAAACATGCACACATGCAAAAGAACCTTCGTTATGCAACCAATCCCTCTGTGGCGACCTGGAAAGCAGGAGAGGGGGAGTGCCAAAGCCAGGGGGTGCTCCTTAGCATGAAGGACAGGGGTGTCCATCAGATACAGACGCCGTGCCACTACTTTGAGGAGTGCTCAATATTTTTAAGTAAATTCACACACACACACACACACACACACACACACACAGCCAGGACAGAGCACCCTTTTCCAGATTCTGCTTTACAAATGCCAAGAAACTCACACTGGAATACACTAAAATTTAAATAGCAGCAGGTATGTTGATTCACTTTTACGATTCACTTAACACTTCCCGAGCTTTCTCCTTAGGTCATGACAGCTCTGAGCAGCTACATTTAATTCTGCCAAAGCAAAGGGGGTTGCTTCGCCTGGTGCTGAAATATCATCACCTCTGGGACAAAAAGTTACACTTCTTTATAGGGAAGGAAAAAGCTGATAATATGTATCTGATCCCCCCTGAGGAGTCCTTGGTGGGAGAGGATTCTCTCACCCCAGCAGCGAGGGTGGACTGAGAGCCATCCCCCCTCCTCCTCTGATCCTCCCAGTGAGCTACTGAGTGAATCAGGTGACAGCTGGCGGGGCAGCCTCCACGGCACATGAAAAGCAGGCTGCAGCCCCACAGGAGCAAGAGGCCTGGCCTTCTCCTCCCTGCTCACACCCTCCTGCCAGGCCTGTGATTCTCCCGGCCACCACGCCCCACGTGGAGCCATCTGCTCCCAGCACAGCGCTGATGTCAACCTCACATCCCTGGCTCAGGCGAGTGATGGGAAGGGGCCTCCCCATCCCAGGTGGCAAGCTGCCCCCGCCTGAAAATCCAAGCAACCCACCAGGAAGCGATGTGAGCAGGGCTCCCACCACCTGCACCAGGTCTGTGCGCCTCCTCTGAGGCGCCTCCACAGCCAACGTACCACTTCTCGTGTTCTCCAGGAGGAAAGAGCACAGCGAGCATCTGGTATTTACACAGAATCTTAGAGGGAGTTGATGGATTTAATTACAAGTGTTAGTAAAACAGGAAAATTGTAGCCAGGCTTTCAAATAGCCACTCGCCTATAATGAGCAAGACTTCTCCTTGGACTGCTGGTAAAGAATGCTATTTATTTTTCTGGCAATGAGTTTTCTTGGAGAAGAGGAGGTTGGTAAAAATATAGCTGCTGGCTGGTAGCTCTTATTTTAATTTATGATGATGTCCATCTTACACAAAGATCAAGCTACGAGCAATGTACTGCAGGCCCTGTGCTCTGGGTTCCTTTCCACTACTGCTGGGGTGATGGATTTCTTCTTGGTCACCAGCGCTCACTTACAGTTGACACACATGCACTTGTGAATTGACTGGCCGAGTTTAAGAGTACAATATGAACACCACTGCAAATGACGTACCTAAGGGTGTGTTGAGGACTGCCCTGATCGCATTAGCTGCCAACTCTGGGGAGTTTTAGAAATGGTTTGCAGGGTCACTGTGTACCACTGCAGGGAGGATCCAGCACTGAATGAGGCCTGGGTTGGACTGGCACAGTCAGGAGATCTGGTTTAGGAACAGGTCCAGTGCCAACTAGCTGAGACTTTCACTAGATCATTTAACCTTTTAATTTGCCATTAAAATGCATGAGGGTTGGCATGAGTACTCTCTCTCCCCCCTTAAGACCTTACAACTCTTCAGGATCTAAAACCTGCTTTCTAAACACAACAGTCTGTTGCTGAAAACACACCACATCTTCTTCCCTCCATTTTCTTGGCCATCACATGGTCAATTCCTAAGCAGGGCACACAGTTTGATGTGCCCACCCTGCGCTGTCCTGGTCAGTGTGCAGTGGAACATCTCCTCCTTCTGCTGAGGGTGGGGTGCAACCTCCCCTCACAACAGTCACAGCGTAAAGGCGCTCTAGGGCTATGTGCTGCTGTCACTTGGAACTATGGGCCCATTAAACACATTTGTCAGCTTCGTGCTTTGAAAACAAAACCCAAAGGGCAAAGGTGTCATCACGCACACTTTAATCTGAAAATCACGAGGGAAGGACTTCAGAAAGAAGGAAAAAATACACACACCCTCCTCCAAACCCACACCAATCAGAGCCCTCTTGGTGTCTAAGCTGAGCTGAGCTCCTACCGCCCATTCCTGGCCAAGGCAATGTGCAGACCACATTGGGAACCAACTTAGGCATTTCTGACTCTCAAAAATCAAATAAAACAACATATAGCCTGGACGGGCCTTGAAGGGAAGAGGACCACATTTATTTCCTCTCGGGACTTTTTTTAACATGAAAGTTTGGCTTGAAAAGACCTTATTACGCAGACACACGTGGCCCCAGCGGGTCAGATTGTAACCGAGGAGACACAGTCCAGACTCAGCCACCGTATCAGGATCAAATCCCCAGAACCTGCTAATGGAAAATTTGGGTCACGTTAAGGGTTGTGGGACCCAGGGCTGAGATTGGGTTTTAAATTAGCCTCTTGAGCAGGCTGAGAATCCCCTGAGAAGCACCAGGTGTCTCACATTCCCCCTCTTCCCTTCTCTCCTGGCACTTCCCCCTTGACAGACCAGAAAGTTCTTGGCCTCAGATCCAATTCCTGGTATGTGCTGTTGCCGCCCATTCTCAGAGCGATGCGGGTTTTCTCTGCTTCTTCAGCTGTCTTTGAAGGTTTTTCCCAAGCTTGTATTTTGAAAATTTTCAAGTTTAATAGAAAAGATGGAAGACCTATGTCCGATGTCCCCAACTCTTCACTTATTTCTCAATCGGCAGGTGACCTCGGGAGGTATCAGGCACACACACCAAGGAGCACCGCCTGCTTGGCTGCTGGCTACTGAGGGGAAGGCCCGCTCTCCCAGCGTTCCTTCTAGCGCTTTCCTCATGCTGCTAACACGAGTGGCTGGCGTCTAGGACGTGGAGGGCCTGTCCACCAGTGGGTGGAGAGCCACACGGGCCTGCCCAGTAGGCTGCAGGCACCTGGCGCCTCTCTTCTGCCTTCCACTGCCTCCAGGGTGGCGGTGACTAAGCCCAGCTGGGGGCCACTGGGAAGCTGCTCTGGGTCTGCTGGTCAACCAATAATAAAATGTGGATTAATTAGGGGAAGGAAGGGCCTGCCCCCAGGGGAGCCCAAGCACTCCCTGGCCCTGGCACACAGTGCCAAGAGGCTTGCTTTGGGGTACCAGGCATTCGCCCAGTGGACAAAAGAGTAGTATTTGACTTTTTTTCCTGTCACTGCTTTTTCATCATGGAATGGAAAACATGAGGTACCCATCTCAGAGGCAAGAGGATTCAGCCAGCCAGAACAGCACCCAGCATGCAGTAAGCACCCAGCACGGCTGTCCACGGCTGTGTCACCACCACCGCCACCTATCATTAGCACGCATCCTGCTCCCTCAGCCAGTGCTGAGGTTCAGCTCAGGGCCAGGCAGGACCTGGTGTGCTTTGGCCACGAGCCTCTGTCACCCACACCTTCTCTTACCTCCATAGGCTGGGGCCTGCCGAGTGACTGGTTTCGTGTGACATCCTAAAGTACAGTTGTTCATTATGGGCACAAACCACGTGGGAAGAGGACAAGGTGGTGGGGGGCAGAGGGGAGGAGAAGGAAGAAAGCCCTAGGGACCTCAGAATTTAGGAGAGATGGCAAAAGCACATGTGTGATTGGGGGCAGCACAGGAGGGGCAACCAGCAGGAAGAGGGGAGAGACCACACCCGACGGGAGAAGGCAGGGGCAGGACAGAGAGGACAGAGAGCTGGCAGGACAGGCAAGAGGAGAGAGTCATGGTGGACGTGCGGGTTCTGCAAAGCTCACGGTGGGATGGTGCAGGAAGGTTCAGGGAGACAGGACTGGGCTGAGATCTTACCCCATCAGTGATCTAACCCTGACAGGGCTAGGCTGGGGGGTCCCTGAGGGGTGGGTTGGCTGGGGAGGTGGACTGGGGCGTGGCTTGGAGTATGTATTTTATATCTGGCCAGTGGCGACCCTATGCGTCCTAATCACCATGTCGGCTGCTTCCCTTGGTCACCCTCTCCCGCCACGATGTCCTGCCTCACCTCGAACCCTGAGGGATGGAGCCGCCCTTCTATGGACACAGACCTCTGAAACCCTGAGCCCCGGGATAAACTCTTCCCCCTTTCAGTTGTTCTGGTCGGGTCCTTTGGTCACAGCAGTGAATGGCTGACTAAACCAGAGAGCATGGGAGCTGCCCAAAGCGGGGACACAGAAGCTTGAGGACCTGGGGGTATTATGGAGCCGCATTGGACAAGAGGAATCTAGGGCGGCGGGAAGGTCAGCCTGGTCAGGATGTGAGCCTGGGTGGGACACGGGAGAGAGGCTCTGTCAGGGGTGGGTGCAGGACAACTCCACAGAGAGGACAACTCCACAGAGAGGTGAGGGACACAAGTGCCCTGAGCAGAAGCCAATGGTGGGAGTGAGAGAGCCCAGCACCACCCTGAGTCCCTGTCCACATCCATGGGGAAGAGCCATGGAAGGGTGGGTGACACAGAATCTCCAAGAGGGCAGGATCTAAAGGTGATACGTGCTAGAGGTGCCGGAAGATGCAGACCAAGAGGAGGCCGAGGGACTGGCGACCTAGGAGGTCTTAGGTGACCAGCAAGAGCACTGTCGGAGCACGAGGCTGCAGTGGATCATGGCTTCATAGTAAAATAAGCACAATGAAGGGGTGAGAAATCAGGGCCTCCATACAATTCTGGGAGGCAGGATGGAGAAGCCCTGGAAGGACCTGAAGAAAACAAAAAGGCAGTCACTAAAGTGTGTGCAGAAGATGCAGGGACAGGAATACCCCAGGTGCCAACCCCATGCAGTAGTGCTCCACCCCCATCTTGCAGAGGGGGACCTTCTGTGCCCAGGCAGGAGTGACGGACACCGGTGCCATGTGTTCACAGACCACCAGGGACACAGGAAGCAGATCGACCTCCAAGGAGGAAGAAGGCTGCTGTGGTTCCAGCTGGAGGGCTGCGCTTCCCTTGGACCCTGTGGGCTGCAGCGGCACCGATGCAGTGGCAGAAGCGACTTCTGTGACTCTCCAAGGCTAGGTCAAAAGGAACCTGGCCCTGCTGCCTCCCCTCAGGGGACCCTGGCTTTCTGGGAGCTCCCAGGAAACTCCTCCGGGAGCCAGCTGCCCTTCTGTGAAGAGCCAAGCCTCAGGGGAAGGTCACGTGGTGCCCCATGCTGAGCCAAGACCCTCAGGGATCCCAGCCTAGAGGGTCAAGGTGCCCTCTCAAGGGGGAGCAGAGGGGCCCCTTTGCCTGCCTGTTCCGCCTCCTCACTCCCAATGCTAATGTGGGAGCAGAAGAGAAGGGCTGCTGCCTCACCCCAGGAGCGCCGGAGCAGAAGACTTAACGCAACCCGCTACCACATGGACCCTGCTTCATGCGGGGCATTCTCCATAAGAAAGCTGCGGTTTCCGTGGTCGGGGGCAGGAAGGTTGATTCGGAATATTTATCTAGTATCCAGCCACCAAGGAGCAGTGGAAGATTAATGACAGGCACACACTGCCAATCTGAGTCACGGGGCACATGAGGCTGTCCAGGCACGTGCCAGGAGCACCTCCTGGGTCACTTTTAAGAGAACCAACAAATGCAAAAGACCTTGATAAGTATTTCCCGTAACAACACACAGAGCTGCAAGGGGACCTTGCTCTCCTCCCAACCAGGCAGACAGCATTCCTCTGGCTGGGAATGGGACCCTTCGTTAATTGTGCTGCGTGCTTTCCTGAGCCTGCTGCTAAATCCAGAGTGCACACTTTGCCCCTCCCTCAAGAAAAGGAGCTTCACCTTCCAAGAGGGGCGATGTAGGTACGGAGTAGCTGTTTGTGATGGGGCTCAGTGGCAGGAGGTGGAGAAGGCCAGGCGGCCATTATCAGTGGCTACCAGTGCCACGGGATCCTGTCAGGTATAAACACTTGGCTGACACCAGAAAAAAGAATCATCACTGCTCCGCTACCCGCCCTCACAGGCACCCTCTCTTTTTTTAAAAGGAGGCTTTTTACCCTCATTAAATGAAACCTTATCTCTGAAAGACTGCAATCCTCAGCAAATGACAAGTGCGCCTAATCTCATTTTCTGACAAGTGATTCTGACAGCACCTTCCTTTTGATTTCTGAGACATGTAGTTAGACATATATTAATCTGTCAGTCATCATCCCCAGGAAGAATAAAAAAAAAAAAGGCAGAAAGAAAGATGAACATTTGTGAATATGAAGACCAGACAAGAGGCAGGACACCTCTGTGAGCTGACGCCTGAACAAGCCTTTCTCTGCTTCCCTCCACCTCCTCAGGCACACGCCACACCATGGAGGGGAGCTGGAAACTGCCATCACGGGGCTGGGGAACAGGGACTTCAGGTCGTGCAGTGCAGGGGAAGGAGCCTGTGCCCTGAAGTTGGGCATGCCAGGTCCACATCCACATCCTCCTGCGTAAAGCTGGCCTGGTCACTTAACTTCTGGAGCCTCTAGACCTCAGGACCTGGCCAGCACAGGACTTGGGCACCCATGAGGTAATCCTGTCCAGTGTGCATGCAGACACGTGGTGGCACCCCAACAGCGGAGCCCTGACTTCGATGCTATTTCTGCTAAGTCCACCAGGATTGGGATCAGATGATTCCAACTGAGGGTCTAATATGTGACAAATAAGAATGAGTCGCACCAGGATAAGACACAGATGGCTCTCAGGTGGCTTGGAACTCAGCACTGGGAAATGGGCATGCTCAGTACAGTGCAGTCCAGCGCTGGGAGAGAAACAGAAGCTCCCACCCAGCAGAGGCTCACACAGGACAGGGCAGCCAGCCCGCCCAGGGCTCTTTACGACGTGACCTCCTGATGATAATTTCACTTCCTTGGGAATTGTCCTTTGGGGCAAAACTGCCAACTAGCACACATAAGTCACTCTGCTGGGTTGGTGGTTACATCCTTGTTGTAAACAGAGTGATTTGTGTTACAATTTAGTCAGTTTCCCTTGAGTCTGATTAGCAGGTCACCTCTGGGCTTCCAGGCTGGGCTGACCCAATCAAGCAGGTTCCCTTCTGTGAAGCTGGGCTTGGACCAACAGCTGCGCCCCTCATTTTCCATCCTACTCTTCCATAAATGCTGCGGTAGGGTCGTTCTCACTGGCTGGGTGCTGCCCCTGTCCTTCTGCTTTTAAAAACTGTGTCCCATGCTGGGTGTGGAGGCCCTGTAATCCCAGCGACCCAGGAGGCCGAGGCAGGAGGAACCCTGCTTGAGGCCAGCCTGGGCAAGTTAGTGAGATCTTGTCTCAAAAAATAAACAAACAGGGCTGGGAATGTAGTTCAGTGGTAGCACTCCCCTGGGTTCAATCCCCAGTACCAATAATAATAATAACAACAACAACAACAACAAAAACAACAATGTAGACACTGTTTAAAAAAAAAAAAATCATGTGCTATTATTTTTGGCGGGTCGGGACTGTCATCTATTCACCTTCCCGAGGGCCACTCCATCATGGGAAAAGGGCAGCTCTGACCTTCACTGCCTGCGAGGGTCACAGGTCTCTGCCTCGCAGCTGGGCCTCTGGGCCCTCTCCACAGCAGTCCTCTCCTTTGCTGGTGGGCTTCCAGTGGACTCCTGTCATCTTCTTTCTTTAGTGATGTGGTGCTGTCTTGACTGGCTCATCCTTTGGTATTGGACTCAGGTCCACCCCAGTGTGCAGAAAGAGGGGTCAGACAGGGCGCTCTTCCCCGTTCCCAGCTTCTGCCTTGCTTTCCGAGGAGGTGACTCCCCAGTCTCAGCTCCTGCATCCCCAGGTTCTCCTGCATCCTGGACCCACATTTTTAATAGGACTGGTGAGTGGTGGCCCTGATGTTCCACTGTCTCTTCAAAATCTAAATTTCTGAAAACCAACTCAGAGGCGTGTCCTCCTGGTTCTCACAGCCTCAGCCAGTCCCCCACGCCCCCAGCTCTGAACCAGTTCAGAAGTCTCAGGACCGGCCTCCTGCTTGCCACCTCCCTCCCACGCACGCTGCCTGGCTCCCCTTCAGCCCCTCAGTCTGCCGGGCACTGAGCTATCGTGATTGTCTTCTTCCAGGCCAGTGCCCCCCACTTTCTTTCCACCAAGTAAACACTGCAAACGGACCTGACCCGAGGACAGAGCTCTGTGCCACACCGTCTGGCCCTTCTCCCAGGCTGACAGTCCAGAGGGTGAGCTGGAGAGAGACACATCTCTCTCTGCACATCTCTCCTCTGCCTCCCCGTGACTGGAGGGTCTGGGACAAACCACTTAGCTTCTTCCAACACAGATCCATCCTCAGTCACAGGGGCTTACACTTGCCAAGTCCCAGGCTGACAGCCAACGGTGGTGCATGGTCAGAGCCAAGCAGACCCCAACATGTTGGTACCTGTGCTAGAATGAGAGGGAAGAGGAAGAGAAGCTCCTTCCCTGGCCTGGCCTGGCCTGCACGACCTCACACACAGGAGGAACTTGGACACGGCCACTGCCTCGGAGATAAGGAGTCCTTCTTAGCAAGCCCCAGGGGAGGGCAGGGCTATCCTTTCAGGGGTAATTTCCCTTTCTCCAAACTTTCCCTTTGACGCCCACTTCCAAGCCATCTTTTCATGTCTGATGAATGGCTGCCCTCGACACCCACCTGGAGAGGAAGAAGACAGCAAGGCCAGAGCCGTGTCCACCTGAGCCACATTTATCTTGTCTTGGGGTGGCTGCTTTTGCCTGCCATCAGTGGCAGGACGTAAGACGCATAAGTCAAAGTTTTTAATAGGATGGAAGGTACACAAGAGCAGATGCTTGGGGTGAGCATCGCCTGCTCCTTACCTGAGGGAACCCAGGGCTGCCCCTGTGGCTCCAAGCAGCCCTGCAGGAAGTTGGCTTGTTAAGGGGGCATAAGACCAGAGGATAGCGTGCACTGCCCAGGGCTGCAGCAGGAACCAAAGGAGGGCCCAAGTGTCCTCTCTAGGTCACCTCCAGCTCTCCATTCTGTGACACTTTGTCCATCCATGGGACAGGACCCAAGTGAAGTCCTGGGGCAGACGGGTCCAAAAGTTGCCCTCTGCTCTGGTGGCTGGACCTGACAGAGCGCCAGGCCCCTTGCCTCTCTTCCTTAGCGAGAACAGATCTCACTCCAGCTAGGTCACATCCTACGGTCTCCCCATCAGCACGTGCCCTGTTCTGACGCATGCAGATGAGGATCAGAGCCGTCTGTGCATGGAATCAGGTATAATTTGATTAAGACAGAGAAACAAAGGAAATAACAATGGTCATTTCATCTACAAAATCCTCCTTCCTCCCCACACAGGCTCTTGGTGACCAGAAAAGGTCATCACACAGGGCTCAGTTACACATACCAGGCAACAGAAACCAAAGAGAATGTTAAAAAGCCGAAGCGCCATCACTGAAGACGTGTGTGTGAGGAGGTCCTTGGACAGTGGCAGTCAGGGCCTGGGGCCAACAGCCTGCACGGAGGAAGCCCCCAGGGTGCGGCCTGCACTAGTGTGCCTTTCAGCCCCCAGGCTCTGCACTGCTGAAGAGGGAAGCTTGCCCTGTGGCCCCTGCATGAGCTGCAACTTGGGTGCCTCTGCATTCCCTGCCTTCAAGCGTCCCACGCATTAGCCGTAGTGAGAGGCGTCCTGCGCCCATCTGAGTCTCTAACTGAGCCCACTCTCCTGCCCAACTCCGTGCTAACGCTTCTCAATGCCACGAACCAAAGAATCAAGAAACAGAAACACTGGCTCTTCACGCAACAGCCAAGACTCAAAGGACAGACGTTTAATTCTAGTTGTGACTTGGATTAAAAATCTGAAAAGAAAAACTGACTGTGATGTATAAAACAGATCCAGGAGGCCTGGGTTTTGACCCTGCCACGTGGCTTTGGCCAACCCCCTTTACTGTCCTGGAGCCCCAGTTCCTGCACCCATGAGCCCAGGGGCTGGACCAGTCGTGGCTGGGCCTGCTCCTGGAAGCGAGCGCAGCTCACAGGTACCCTCTCCACAGCTCTGCATTTCTGCAAGGTACACAGGAGCCTGAGAAACGAGACCCGTGGAAGTTCATCATCTGAGTAACCAGAAGGGATGCAATTAAAATCAGGGTTCTGTTCCCACAAACACACCCAAGAGTCTTCCCACAAAAACACCGTGGTAATTAATGAACCTGCAAACCACACGCCGCCGCCCTCCCGGCCCTGCCAGGCGTCGATGGAGCTCCTGCTGCAGTCTTCACCCTGATGCAAGCCTCGCTTCTTTCTGAGACGGGAGCATTTTTAAGTCACTCAGGGGCATGAATATGCTTCTGGAATTTTAAGTCATTATATGGGGCTATGGCTGTGGCCCAGTGGCAGAGCACTTGCCCAGCACGCATGAGGCCCTGGGTTCAATCCTCAGCACCACATAAAAATAAAATAAAGATATGTGTCCACCTAAAACTGAAAAATAAATATAAAAAAAAATCATTATACCCATGAAAAGAAAAGACAAGGGGGTGGCTGGTGCCCAAATATTCCCATGTCTACACTGAAGGTTCCTCTTCACTCCCCAGACTGCAAGCGGATGCCACAGAAGGTGCCAAATTGGTTCCCTGGGAACTTGGCTCTGGAGACGTTCCCTCTCCCCAGCCACCACCATCCTTCCCAGGGACAAGTGCTTCACTGCCCAGAGCCTCCAGGGCTGAGCCATTCCACCGGCTGGGCCAGACCCTGGCCCTGTCTGGCAGGAGTGAAGTCTATTTTCAGTGCTCTCCTCTACTTCAACACCTATGTCAGGCATCCACCCAGGCTGGCCTCCTGGCCCAGAAATTATATTTGTCCTGTCAACTGGCTAACCTGATAAACTTAGAGTGCTCCAGCTGGAGGCCACCCGGGGACAGCCAGGGAGTCTGCTGTGGCAGAACATGTCTGTCAGGATTTCTAGGTGGCACCCGGGAAAGGTGTTCTCAGAGAACGGATGAAGGTGTGATCCAGGGACAGCAGCATCTACATCACCCGGGGGCGTGTTAGAAGTGCAGGATGCAACCTGGACCTGCAGTCAGGATCTGAAGTTGGTGGGACCCCCCGGGGACAGTGATGCACATGAAAGTTTGGGAACGAGCAAACCCCCTCATGTAAGTGGGAGCCCAGAGGTGTCACGAACAGGTGTCCTCATTTACAAATTCAGCTATCTGTGTGCAGTCAGCAGAATTTCACTTTAAATTGGAAAACGGGATTCCAGTCTTTCCAAAGTTCTGAGAAGACTCAGCAACTGGCCAACGTGCCCTGTTCCACATCCCCTGATAACTGCCAGCTGATCAATTCTAAACGCAAGTTTGTGCCTGGCCTAAGCTTAGCGGGATTTTCTTCCCAGTGTTTGTTAGTGAAAGGCTAAAAAAGGAAAGGAAACGTGGAGGTGATTTCTTTGGGGGCCTTGTGTCAATCTTCCAAAGGGTAGTGGAAGCTCTCAAATCAGCCCGGGGGGAGCCTCCTTTATTGGTTTGCTTTTTAGGCTGGATTAATAAATCCCGATTCTTTCTCAGCACAGGTATATTTTTCATTTGCTGATGATGGTAGAAAGCCTCCTGCTCACATCTGTATTATAATAAATGCATTATAAATGAGTAAGTAGGAAACAGTAAGGAAATGATGTTTTACTTTTAAATGCTAATTACGAAGCCCTGGTGCAGTTAATGTGCAGGGTGTTCTGTCAATTTTTAATGTTTATGCCAAGTGTAGTCTTCAATTTAACATGAGCTTTTAATCCTTTGAGTACTAAATTGCCTTTTAATGCTTGCAGAACAACATTGTGTTTGCACAAAGTCAGGTCTGAAAAATGTATTTAGTACAAGGTGTGTTGTGGGAAGGCAGAACAGGGGTGGGAAGGGAACTTTTCCCCCTAAGAAGATGGTACCAAAGCAGCAAAACCACCCAGCTCCTGCTCCCTTCCACATCCTTCTCCATTTCCCGAGGTTGTGGGGAGTGTTGCTCTCCTCCTGTTGCTGATTTAACCCTGCAGTGACAGCTTCCAGCTCTGGGGAACACAATCAGCCCCAGGGTGTACCCTGCCCCATCAAAAGAAGAACTACAGCAGAGCAGAGGAAGGAGGGGAGGCCCCTGTCTTCTGACCACTCCCCTGGCACAGCCAAACTCCAGGGGAAAGAGCTCTGGGCATCCTGGGGGCAGAGACGGTTCTTATAGCCACACACGTTGATGAAGGGTGACGGGAAACTCATGCATTCCCTATAAATAAAAGAGCCAGAGGTTTCTCACAGGAAGTGGGGCAGGCGGACACGTGGGGTAACAAGGAGTCTGATGGGGACACAGGATGGTTTCTGCTCCAGGATACCACTGCTCAGGCGGGGAGTCGCCAGCCTGCCAGCTCCCTGCAGCAGTAGGAATGTGCCCCACCTGGGTCTGTCCTGGGAGCTCTCTCCCTCCACACCCATTTCTCCTGCCTTGCAACATGCCGTTGAGGCCCTCACGCTCATCAAGCATATTCACGCTGCTGAGCTCCAGGAGAACAGCCAATGTTTGCGGATTTTTTACTGCTGTGCTGGGGACACCCTAAGTCCTTTCACACGGGCAGGGGACACAGCTCAGTGACACAGCAACCATCTAGCAGGCAGATGCCTGGGTCTGACCCCCAGTGTTGCCCTTGTTCAGTCTCCTCAGTAAGCTGTTACATTATTTCTACTATCCCCATTTTATAGAGGAAGAAGCTTCCAGAAGGCTGAGGGACAGGCCTGAGCTCACACGGCCAATGCAGCTCAGGTCCAGAGTCCCAGTCTCGAGCACTCCTGATCTATCCTTGGCACCTGTCATCAACAGGGCGCTCCCCCTTCTATGCAGCTTCAGTCAGATGCCCCAGGTCCCCAGGAAGCTGGCCACTTGACAAGCACCCACTTCTGTCAGCCCCGCCCATCTCAGGGGGGGTGGTCAAGCCAATCTCCTTTTTTTTTTGTACTGAGGATGGTACCCAGGGGCACTTTGCCACTGAGCCACAATCCCCAACCTTTTTTATTTTGAGACAGGTTCTCACCAAGTTGCTGAGGGCTTCTCTAAGCTGTCCAGGCTGGTCTTGAACTTGAAATCCTCCTGCCTCGGCCTCCGGAGCTGCTGGGATCAGGGGCGTGGTCCCCGCCACACTGGATGTCTGTGTGTTGTGCTCTCCGTGGGCATGCAGTCATGCTGTACTGGATGCTTTGGCAGCTAACAGGTGCCCCCACATTCAAGAGCTGTGATTCTGCTGATTCCACGGAACCCCCAGGGGCTGGGCCAGAGGGGGCTGCACAGCCCAAGGAGGGAATGGTGCCCTCTCTCCTGGTGACCAGAGCCTCGCCCAGCTCCATATTCACTGGGCTGAGGTAAGACTGCTATTATGAACACAGAGACGCTGAGCATCAGTGCCCTGCAGAGTCAGCGTTCCCACTGGCCATGTGTTATCACCCAGATGCCAGCCACAGCCACCACCCACGGGCCTTGGCAGTACCAAATGCTCCCTGCACCCTCTGCTGGGAACCAGAGTTTCTGGAGGGAAGCTCTGGCTTCCAGTGTCCCCTCCAGTGATCAGGCATCCAGCATGACAATGTCACAGATCCACACTTGGTAAATCGCTTGATGATCAAATAATACATTGCCAGATCTAAATGTAAAACGGCCATCTCCACCTGGGAAAGCTAGGGGGCCTGCTGGGCACACTTCAGTACAGCTGCACAGACAGAGAGTGGGCCACCACGGGAAGAGTGACAGGGATCATCACTGTGCAAGTTCGGCAACAATCCAGGACACCGTGTGGAGTCTACAGCGGCCACTTCCTCCAGGGCAACTGGCCACCCTATACGGGTTTCCACGACTCCCACTTATTACGTGGTTGGCAGCATCATAATCTGAAGCAAAACTGAGCATTAGCTTTACAGGTCCAAGTTCAGAGGTCAAGGCGAGGGCAACCTGGAATTTCAGAAAGACGGCAGCAGCAGGGACCTGTCTTCTTGCAGATGCTAGAAGAGTATCAGTGAAGAAGGGTGTCCGTCTGTCCATCATGCCTAAGATGGCCCCGCCTACCCACCCTCAAAGCCGACAGTTTGGCTTCCACCTTGTGCAGTGGAAGACAAGCATAGCCAAGCATCTAGGCTCGGTGACCTCAGCCAAGACCACCTCTACAGCAACATCTCTGCTGAGATGTGTCGATCCTCAGCAGAGGACAGCTGCCCCCTCTTCCAAGACTGGCTCAGCAGGAGGGGAAACCCTCCCACACCACTTTACATTATGCAAAGAACAAACCAACAACAGAGTGAGTTCCTTCCCACGCGTGCTGTGCAGACTCCCACGCTGCTGCTGACCAGGCAAGGGGAGGGGAGGAGTCGAGAGGGCTTTCCTAGACCAACCTCGTAATGAGGTACAGCCCAGACAGATTTCTTTTTCGCACCTGCCTACCTACCCTCCATTACAGAACTTTCTCCCAGGAAAAGGCTAGGGAAATGACATTATTATTTCCTCATTCGGGATGAATTGCTACAGGCCCAGGTATGCAGGCAACCGTGCCAGAGGAGTGATTTATGAAGCCCTGGTCCTCTCTCTAAGCCCCATGATACAGCTATAACTCTCCCTTTAGCACTGGGGATTACAGCCTGCTAATGAATCACTGCCCACACATTATCTTCCAGGTAACTGACTGGGTTTGGAAATGAGGATTGTTTCCCAGGTAATAATTAGGAGTTCCCTTTCCTGCCAGAAAGACTTTTCTGCTTCTTTAGGATCTGGGTCCACAGCTTGGTTCGGGGAAGGATGGGCAGTGAAGTCCAATTCAGAATAAGACCCTGTAGTCTTAGTGTCTGCCCACTTTTCCAACTGGGACTCCATATGCACCCCTGAGCCCCGCAGGCAGCTGCCCAAACTATGTCACCTCAGTGCTACAGACAGAAGGCATCCTGCAGCGAATTCTGCAGTGGGTGGGGACGATGCAGGCCTTCCCGCCTCACAGGGACAGCTGTGTCAGTGGGAAGGGCTGGCAGCCCCACTTGGCCCCCCTCTGCTCTTCAGGTGTCACCTTCCTATTGGGGGCTCTGCCTCCCCTGCTGATGGCCAGGCCATGGCAGGAAGCTGTGACTGAAGGTTCCATTTTTTCCAGAAATGGAGGCCGCTGCTGGTTGTATTTATGAAAGAAAAATCTCAAAGCACAGCATCTGTAAAGCTGTTCCTGTCCCTCAAGTCAAGGGCCTCGAGCCAGCATCCGGCCCGGGCAGATGGCCCTGCTCCTGCACCCAGCCTGGGGGTTCCCAGCAGAAGGCGTCTGCTGCTGCCCACGTCCCACACCAGGGCCTCGCTCCCAGCTCTCCAAAGGGAAGGTGTTCTTCAGCCCGTTCGACAGACGAGGCTCAAGAGCTGCCCAAGGAAACACATTTATCGGTGGCAGTCACAGCTCATGCTTTATGTCCAAAGTGCGGCTCCCGGCCTCTTCACACCACGCCAGCAAAGGTGAGCGACCCCCGCCCACTCCACAGGGCCTCCTGCATTTCTCCATGTCACAGGATCCTCCAGCAGAAGGCCCCCTACCACCCAGGCCCCGCCACCGCTCCTCCCTGGTGAAGCCCTCACACTTCACAGCCCACCCCAGAGACACCCTCCTGAAGGAGCTGGCCTCGCGCGCCACCAGACAGCCTTCTGGCTTCTGCCTGAACCCGCGCTCTGCCGGGACTATGGGCAGTCACATGGCACCACCCAGTCCCCCTGCTGGGTTATCAGGTGGCCTGCCCGAATGCCTGCTGACTTCAGTACCAACAGAGACCCCTCTCTGAGCATAACTTCTAGTGTGTGTGGTGACAAGTAAAGAAAGAAGGCCAGGGCAGACTGACACACGTCACCAGAGCTAACTTGAGAGGGTGGTGGCCAGGGAAGCGAAAAAGGCCCCATCTGAGCAGAGAGCACCATGGAACCCGCGATTTATGGTTAGACACCAGTCTCTGGCACACAGTAGGCCTTCAGACCCTCGGAGGGAAAAGAACAGACATTTCAGACGTGAGCCCCTGTGAGCCTGGAGTGAGCATGAATGGGGACAGCATGGTAGGGCCCAGCGCCCTCGTCCCTCCTGTGAGGATGGTGGAGAGCATGGGTGGGACCTTGGGGGCCGGCGCCTGAGGAAGCCACAGCAGCAGTGGCGAGAGACGGGGCTTCCTCACTGGGCAGTGAGCTTTCCCTGGTCCCGCCACGGGCCATACCCAGGGCGAAGGAAGCACTTGATCCTGCGCCTCCTCTGGGACCTTCGCTTACCCTGAGATGCTTGCCTGGAGTTGGGTACTGGATTTTCCCTACAGATGGCGACCAAGGGCGGCTTGGCAGCTCTGAGCCTGCCTCTGCCTCAGGGAGCTTCTGGCCTCTCTGCAGAGACGCCAGGGTGCTCTCACATGCCTGGAGTGGGACGGCGGGAACTGCAACCCCCCCCCCATCCCTGCTACCACGCAGCCCCCATACACAGCTGGAGCCTTAGCAGCCGCTGGGTACCGCCCCCCATGTCATGTGCAGATCTCCTGCCACCTGCCGTCTTCCCCATCACTGACATCATCGTAAATGTAGTTGATTCGCCATCTCCACAACTTGAAGTAAAGGTCCGCAGAGCAGGGACTCTGGCCATTCTGCCCGGGCAGAAACCCAGTACCCTCAACAGTGCCAGGCCACCATGTCCTCGCAGCCACCTGGAGGAGGTGGGTGCCACCCGCTCTGCAGTTCTTCTACTGTCCTAGCAGCAAGGAGCCTAGTAAAAAGGCCCCAGGTCACACAGTCAGGGAGGGGCACACCCTGGAACCTGTGTGAGCCCTCGGCCAACACCACCTGCAGCTGGAGATGATGAGGTGACCAGGGTGCAGGCAGTGCAGAGAAGCACCCAGGTGGTGCTGGAAGCCCAGACTCTGCAAGCCGCCTTGCCCAGGGGCCTCGCCCAGGCCAATTAAGTCAGAACAAACAGACCTGGGAGTCCGAATTTTCAGAATATCCCAGGTGGTTCCAGTGAGGCCCGGGCCTGAGAACCAGCAGTCACAGGGCGAGACCCAGCAAGTGCTGCAGGGTATTGGAGGGGGACATCGGCTGCAGCAGGGCAGCCAGCCAGGGATATGAGGCGACAGTGGCCCTCCCTCCCCAAGGCTTTCCCTCAGAGCCGAGTCTCATGGCAGAGCTCCTTGCTCTTGAGAACCCACAGCAGCCAGATGCCCTAAAGAAGCTTTAAGTACACATAACGTCACTCCAGTGACCATGGTGGCCCACCGGGGAGGACTGGAAAACCAGTTTAGATTCGCAAGGAAGCTGGTATTAAAATCACCAAAGGCTCTGGCTCAGGCTGCCATGCATGTTAGGACTTGTGAATAATAAAAGGGGAGCTTGTAATTCCACTAAAAAATGAAATTTCACCATTTCTGCAGAATAAACAAAAACAAAATAATACATTAGCTCTGCAATATGTCTGTGCTTCAGGGCTTCAGAGTGTCATTAAAGTTGGATTTTATCCATGACAGATTTCTCCACTCCCCTTGCACCCCAAATAACAAAACATGCAGCCTTACGACAAATTTCCTTTTCTTCCCATCTTCTGTCTGCATGTGGCTCGTCTGTACTGAACTACAGAGGAGGCTGCCAAGAC
The DNA here is from genome assembly GCF_048772815.1 of Callospermophilus lateralis. Taxonomy (NCBI): domain Eukaryota; kingdom Metazoa; phylum Chordata; class Mammalia; order Rodentia; family Sciuridae; genus Callospermophilus; species Callospermophilus lateralis. The sequence continues at coordinate 24,177,499 of NC_135323.1, forward strand.
AAGGGGCTCCCGCTGCAGTCTGTGCCTGGTGGGCTCAGAGACATTTCCCGGAGTCCTGACGATTCCCCCAGGACGGTGTGGAAATGAGCACCCTCACAATTTAGGTGAGATAAAAAGAAGCCCGTGCTCTTGCTCGTGTGAGGGACAGAGGGGCTGAGCTCTGGGTTCAAAGCGAGTCAGCCCCATGAGGGGCTGGACTCAGAGAGTTGGATCAAAGGCTCTGGCGTGTGGTGGCCCGCAGCACCACAGTGGAGCAGAGCTTTGAAGCCCTTCTCTGAAGAGACAAGGCACCTAAGACCTCTGTGCAAGTGTGTGTGCCATTGTGTTGGGGCCACCCCCAAGCGCCCCTAGGCAGGCCTCCAGGGTCTCCAGCGGCAGGACCATCATCCTCAGGGTGCAAGCTCAAACATTCTGGTTGGTTTTAAAAACTGCACAGGGGTTACCTAGTGACCAGATATAGCACTCCACGGCAAGGACAGCAGAGCAGGCCATGGGAGAGCCTCGGGCCGACTCCTTCCCACCTGGGCCCGCCTCCTCTCCTGAGCAGCACGGCATGGTGACTCGAGTCTGTAACCACGACAAGAAAGATGTGCTACATGTTGGGAAACTAGTCACAAGATCCAGAGCTCTGTGGAAGCCATAGGCCTCCGGCGGGGAGTCAACCTCCCAGGTTCCTGGCCTGCCACCCCAGAAACGCAAGGTAGCTTGTTCATAGTGGTCAAGGAAGACCTGGTGACTGGATGCCAGCTTAGCTGCCCCACATTGGGATGCCTGCCATGATGGGCGGAGAGAGGCCTGCTAAAGTCACAGTGCGGAACCCTCAGGAGTAAGTGATGTGAGGGGGAAACAGCAGCAGATTAGACACTCAGTAATATTCCAGAAGGCTCTACAAGTGTCCTGGGATGACAGAGCAACTCACATCTAGCTCTGATGTCTTGATAGGTTTTTAACAAATTCTCCTTCAGTTATCCAGCTGCTTCGCTAATCAGATATTATTACCTCCTTTGTGCTTCCTTTCCCAGCTCTGTTTATCAGGCCTGCCTGGCTGTAAAAAGAGCTCCATAATGATCCCTATCTAAATATTTCACTTCTAACACAAAGGTCTGTGTTTTGCATTCCAGAGAGACTCCAGCTCACTTGGGCTAAGAAGTAGCTCCCCTGCCTCTTTGGAAAAAAATAAGCTGATTTTAGTTGTACACGATCTCGATGGAATTCTCCCTGTATGTGTATCCTGGCATGCAAAGCTGGGTAGGCAGGCACCAAGTCCGCGGGCTAGCTCCAGGCCACCCGCTGAGGACTTCTGCAATGAAGGCTGGCTGGCAACCACATCCTGCTCATCTTTGGGCTTTGTCCCAACATCAGGAAACCAGAAGGGACACTTGGGCAAGCCACAAACTGCCATCAGAAAGCGGCAGAGAGCCACCAGCAGGGAGCCCCCAACAGGATTGGCACTTGGCCGCCTGTGCTCCCGGGCCTGTTGCTGGGGTCTTCCTGGGAGGAGCTTCAGGAGACACAAACCATACAAACACCTTAGCTTAGAGAGTGCGAGTGAGATCTGAGCCTCAGCATGCGGCCCGTGGCCAGGTGCTTCTCCTCTGCTGCTGCCACTCAGCGCTCCCCCTTCAGAGCAAGGTCCGGGCAGATGATGACGAGTTTGACCCAAGAAAGGCAGGGAGCCTGGTGGAGCTCCCCAGAGCACCTGAGCTCTGCCCAGGACCTCTGTTGCACAGCTCAGCAGATCTGCAGCTCTGGGCTGCCTACTCATCGGCACATCCAAACCTGTCATGGCCTGCTCCGTCATCTGACAACTTCTGTGACACTGAGAAGGATTCTCACCTCCTTGCCATGGCCTGCCGGGCCCTCCGCGGTCTGCTCCTGGCCACCTTTGCTACTGTGGCTTCTCACAGAGTCCCTTGGCGTGCGCTGCTCCAGCCCCAGCTCCCTGGGCCTTGGACCTACCCAGGGCACCTGCACCCTGGGGCCTGTCGCTTGCTCCCCTGCCTGGGAGGCTGCGGTGCACAGCTGCCTGCGGCCCCCTCCCAAGCTTCAGCTGCTTTAGCGTTACCTCTGTGGCAATCCTCCCTCCACACTGGAGCCAGAGCCTTCGCTCTGTATGCTCCACGGTCGAGCCCTAGTGTGCACGGCTGACGAGCCCAGTGGGTGAACGGAGGAGTGGCAATCCTGGATGCCCTTCACAAGGACGCAGTGCAGACGTCCCGGCTTCCCCTTGTCAGCGCAGGTCACACTTGGCTTCTGCCCCAGGTGCTCTGCAAGCTCTGGTGATCTCCACTGCCCGTCCTTCCCTCCTTCTTCCACAACAGCAGAACTTCATCTGGTGCTGACAGTCCACAGGAGGGACCCACTCCCCGTCCTTCCCACAGCTGGCAGTGGCCATGTGGCAGAATTTTGGCAGCTTCCAGAAACCCACTCTTGATCCTGTCCTGCCTTCTTCCTGTGTCCCTTTCCCTATATCTGTCCCACTGCTCAGGAAGATCAATGTCATGGCTGTAGTTTGAATCTCCCATACCCTGGGGCTGGCATTGCAGGCTTGGTCCCCAGCTGGTGGCCCAATGGGGAAGTACGGAAGCTTGAGGAGGCAGGGCCCAGGTGGAGAAAGCAGGCCCCTGGGAGCAGGTCCTGGAGAGTACATCATGCTCCTGAACCCTTCCCCTGGCCTCTCTTTTGCTCCTAGCCTCCATGGGGTAAGCTGCTCTGCTCCTCCACACCCTTCCACCATCTTGTTGGGCCTCACCACAGGCCCTCACCCAACAGAGCCAACTGGCTATGGACTAATGCCCCTTAATCTAGAAGCCCAAATAAATTTTTCCTTTAAGATGTCTTTTGTTGTGATTTTGTTTTGATCTCTGGTGCTGAGGATGGAACCGAGGCTTCCTGCATGCTGCAGGGACACACCCCAGTCCTGTCCTGTATGGTGTTTTTCTTGGGTATTTTGTCATAGCAATGAAAGCTGACTAACATCATGGGCCACATGGAGAGATCTGAGGAGCCTGGCCCTGTGCTCCTGACTTCCAGGCTTTTAAGAAGAAAAAATACCCAGCTCCACCCTTTTTTTAGTACTGGAGATTGAACCCCCAAGTCTTGCACATGCTTGGCAAGTGCTCTACCACTGAGTTATGTGCCCGGCCCCTTTTTAAAACTTTTTTATTTTGAGAGGGGGTCTTGCTAAGTTGCCCAGGCTGGCCTGAAACTATCATCCTCCCACCTCAGCTTCCCTTGTATCTGGGATTACCAGCATGTGCCACTACATCCAGGAAAAAAAAACAACAAAAAAACACCCTATTTTTTTAAAGGCACTGTTATTCTAAGGTCTGAACCTACACCTACTCACTTTGTTTTCATATCTCTCTCTCTCTCTCTCTCTCTCTCTCTCTCTCTCTCTCTCTCTTTGTACCAGGGATTCAACCCAGGGGTGCTCAACCACTGAGCCCTTTTTATTTTAAAACAGGTCTTGCTGAGTTGCTTAGGGCCTTGATAAATTGCTGAGGCTGGCCTTGAACTTGTTATCTTCCTGCCTGAGCTTCCTGAGCTGCTGGGATTACAGGTGTGTGCCACTGTGCCTGGCTCATTTATTGTTTCTTATTGACAATTCCATCTGATAGAAAGAAAGAAAGGAAATCTCAAAGAAGTTTATGCACAGAAGAACCTGGCAATGGGCAGAAAGTGGGGCATGGTTACTTGTGGATATCTGTGGAGACTGGGGTTTCCATGGCAGGGGAAGGAAAGGGCCTCAGGGGTGGACTCAGAAGGCCAAGTCCCAGTAGAGAGCTAGCACCCTGACCCAGCCACCCGGATGCTCACAGCTGAGTTCTCATCTGTAAAACGGGGAGAGGAGCTATGGCAGTACTAAAACAAAGCCCTTTGTAAACCATGGGCCTCTCCAAACGGGCAGGAGATCCAAGTCAGCTCTATTTGGCACTTTGAAGATTAAATCAAATCTTACCGTTGCTATTTTTGTTTTTGGTGGTGCTGGGGACTGAACCCGGGGCCTTGTGCATGCCAACCTTACAGTTCTTAAACACCTTTCTACAATTTTATGTCTGTATATTGAAAAGCCTGCAGCCAACAGTTTAGATCATGGAAAGAAATCACATGGAATTAAGATAGAGGAAGAGAACCCTTCAAATTTACTTTGAAATTTCAAATTTATATCTATTTTTAAAAAGTAGTCTATTGAAATGGTATCAAACCATGTATTTGTATCCTGCAAAAAAAGAAATGCAGACCTTGATTTCACTTGAAAAATAAAATTCTTTTTTTTTTTTTTTTTTTAAGGTATCAAGGGCTCCAAAGTGGCTTTTCTACACCACAGAAGGGAGAGCTCAAGATGCAAAGGACCACGGGGTCGGCCAGGTGGGGAACAGAGCCTCCAAAACACCCGGCAAGATCAGCTCCTCGCGGGCATCAAGGAGTCCTGCCAGGTAGAAAGCACTGAAGGGAACCTGGGTGTCTGCGAATGGTCAGCTACCAGGAAGACTGCTGGCCCCAACTGCAGACAACCATCCGTAGACGGTGGATTCCTGGCGAGCCTCTGGTCCCCGTGTCAAAGCCAAAGGTGACCACTGGTGACCACCATATCTGGCTGCTTACCCAGGAGCCACCGCCTTTCTTTTCTGCCAACAGAACTCTAATTGTGGTGTGTGCCCAGCACCAGGGGAGACCAGGGAGGGTCTGAGCTGGTCATGTGATCTCACTCCTACGTGAAAAGGCCAGGGCTGCCGCTCAGCTAGCCAGTTCAGGGGGTTAGTGGGGAACCTGGGGAAGAGATGTGTGCTGCTAAGAGAGCAGCCCGAGGAGGAGAGCCCTCTTTTGTCCCCTGCAGAGCCACCACGAATGTGACATGTGCTTGGCATCCATGAAGAGACCATTGGCAGAACCCTGGGAGGCAGGTGGGAGGGGAGGAGAGCCTGGTCCCGCTGACAGGCCGGCCCTCGCCTATCCAGACTTCTGGCAGTGGGAGACAGACATTTTGCTTAATAGCAGCCAGTTAGTTGGGTTTCTGATCACTAGGGGTATATCAGGGCTCCTAGCCTAGCTGCACCAAGGGGCCAGCTCAGATGCCAGCTGTTGGGCTTGTGTTGGCCTGGAGGAGTGGAGATGGCGGCCACACGACACTACAGTGGGCACCATCTCCCTTCTTGGGTTGACTGACGGTAGAGGGGCTTGGTCTGTGACTCAGGAGAGCCTCCTCAGCTTGACAAGGCCCTGGCCCTGACTGAGAGGACTACTCTATGCCCAGCAGAGCTCAGGAGCAGCACTTTTCCTCTCGCGGTGAACAGGGCTCAAGGAAAAGGGAAGGAGAGGCTCCCATGGCCCTCGGCCAAGAGAGGGTAGAAGAGTGTGAGGGCAGGGCCCTCTGCTCACAAGCACTGGGTAGGAAGTCCCCAGATGGGGGGTCCTGCGGCTGTGGTGGTCTTCTACCACAAGCTGTGACTGAGCCGGTTTGAGTCTGGTAGCCACCCCAGACAGCCATCACTGATGTCCAAATTCCAGGGACTAATTATTTCGAGTCAACTTGGGGCCCTGTTTTAAAGATTTATTTCACATGGATGCGTTTATTGGCCTTTTGACTGTCGAGAAGAAAGGTCATTACTCCATGCAGCAATTTAAAACAAGTGCAGAGTTTTCAAGTCATTATTAGCAAATGGGCCAAACATGGAAGCAGAGCCTGGTGATTCCACTGAGAGAAACTCCAAGACAATAACAAGGTGCTCAGGTTGGCACCATGAAAGCTGATCGAGGAGGGCCCGGCCTCATACCACAGCTGTCTTTGACGAAATGGCCTCAGCTGCTATATTTAAGCCGCAGCGGAATTTAACCTCATTTCTTAGGCTGGGAACTTATAGGGACTGTCAACCTTAGCATACACAAAAACATGTATTCTTGTAAATAATTAACAAGTTCACCACACCTTGGTTTTCACTGTTATGTAGGAACTCCTTCATTATTACAAAGGAAGTACATGAATACCATTAGTATGATGTTTGAAATTGTCCAGTGTCACCTATACTTCCATGTGCACTGCATGATTTAGAGCAGACCCCTGGCTCAATGTGGCCCACTGTTTGTTTTGTAAATAAAGTTTTTTTGAAACACAGCAACATTCATCAATACTCTTAAGTATTGCCTATGGCTGCTTTTGTGTTATAACAGCGATATTGTATAGAGTTGCTACTGGGACTTCATGGCCCTCAAAGCCTAAAATATTCACCAGCTACCTGTACAGAAAAAGTTTGCTGATCTCTAGTTTATAGTAATGGTTATTCCTTTCCCTAAATTGACAGAAAATGTTCATTTTGGCAACACCTTCACAGTTTGCAGACTATTAACAGTGATTTCTGGCTTATTATGGGCTGGGGCACAGAAAAGACAGACTGTGGATTAATACAATTTCCTGTGTCCTGATTCTATTCTACTTTCACTCTTTCCTCTTGCATTCAGGATACATTGCAACACATGGGAGGTCACACTTGAGTATCAGCACGGAGGACGTGATACTGCCCCCACTGTGGGCTACTACTAACCGGGAGTTTTCTGATGTACAAAGCTGCTATTTATAAATTTACAAAGTTAATTTATAAAGCAGCTATTTATAAACAGCTGGCATACTTTCAGGCTATAACCGTTGTCAGTAACAATCACCACAGCAAACCTGTGGCTGAGGCAGCCCCGTGCCCAGCCCCACGGCTGAACTGCTGATTCAAATCACAAGATCACCCTCAAGATGTACTTATTCACCCATCCTCCCAACACCTGAGCTCCTACTGTGGGCAGGCTCTGTGCTCAGCACTTGGGATAAGAAAATGACTGACGATATGAAAGCATAATTCTGGCTGTCCGTAAGTGTGCACTTCAAGGGCAGGAAATGACCTCCTGGATCACTGCCAGGTTGAGGGACATGAGAGGAGAAGCATCAAAGACAGCTTCCAGAAGCAGCATTTAGGCTGGGCCCTAGGGAAGGACAAATCTGAACCAGGAGGGTGGGAGACCACTTCTTAGAGGGACAGCTGGAGGGACCCGAGGGCTGTAGAGCTCTTGGTCAGGTACTAGAATTAGAATTAGAGCCCAGATGTCCAGGGTGAAGCGATCTTTAAAAGCTTTAAGACATATGTCCAAAGAGGAAATACAGAAGTAGCAGAGGAAATATGACTTGAAATTTTAAAACATTCTTAGAGAAGGGAGGGATATGGTTTAGCTATGAGGTGTCCCCCAAAAGCTCACGTGTGAGACAACGCAAGAGGGTTCAGAAGGGAAAGGGTCAGAAGAGGAGAATCATGACCCCCTCAGTGTTCTAACCTACCCACAGTGACCGATCAGCGGGCAGGGTGGGTGGGAGGAAGGGGCACTGGGGTGTACATTTGGTGGGAGGAAGGGGCACATCTTTGGGGTGTACATTTGCTCCTGGTGAGCAGAGCTCCCTCTTTACCTCCTGGTGCCAAGTCCTGAGCTGCTGCCCGCCACCAGGTGCTCTGCCTCACCTCTGGGCAGAGCAGTGGAGTCAGCCATCTATGGACCCAACCTCAGAAACCATGAGGTCTGAAATGAACTTTTTCTCCTCTAAGATTGTTCCTGTCAGGTGTTTTGGTCACACTGGCAAAAAAGCTGACTGAAACTGTTATCATACCAACTACAGCAAGAAAGAGAATCTAAATTAGGAAAGGGATCTGGGCGTCAGGCAGACAGAACCAACCACCCACCATCACCACCATGATGAGAACCCCACCTCTGCCCAGGGGAGGGGTCACCCCACAGGAAACCCAGCCACCACCCGCTACAGCAGTGAAGCTCTGATCAGAAAAACACTCCTGACATTCGGGGATGCTCCCATTTCCTATGGCTGGTTCATCTTCTCATTGGGGAGACTCTGGATGTGGTTTTTTAGTCATTTGGGTACTCAATTTTTGGCAGAAATGATGGTCTAAGACCTTATTTCCACAAATTCCTTGTGTCTAGATGATGCCGATTCTTTCCACTTTAACTGCCAAATAAATTCCATCTCAACACTTTAAATGGTGTAAACTGTTTACATAAAAAGCGACGTAAGCACTTGTGCTTGCGTTTAGCACAGCACAGCCGGCGGGGAGCCAGGGGACGGCTAGCCTGGGCTGCTCTGTCCAGGGCGCACTCCCCACTGCAGGGCTACAAGAGCCCTCCACACTCATCTCACAAAGGGAGTGGCCAGCGCACGGGTCCCTCTGTCCTCTGTCGAAGCCCACGGGGTGGAATGTGGGGAGACACGCGGAAGGCAGCCAAGCCCACTCGCTGAGCGTCATACCCAGGGGTCCTTGGTGCTCCCACTCACTGGCCCAGGCATGGCCAGTGCTACGAGGCTCGTGATCTGGGTCTGGCCATGTCCTCACTGCTTACAGACGATGCAGTGGAGTTCCCAGTGTGAAGGTGGGAAGTCTCCCGGCTCCAACTGCAAGTCAGCCTCATCTTATCACTTGCAGTGTATAAACTGTTGGACCCTAAACAACAATAACAAAACCGGCCACATGAGGGCCAAGTGGCTGCTCTTGGAGCGTCTGCCAGGGTCCACCAGGATCCCCAGGGCGAGAGCCTCACATTCTGCTCGTCTGGCTGTAACCCCCCAGCTCCGGGGACACTGGCGATCCCTGCAAAAAGCCTGGGCTGTCCCACACTGAGGCGGGAAAGAGGGCGTCACGAGGGCCGATGCGGGAGCTTAACACCTGGGCCGGCTTCGCTGCTTGCCCACTGGCAGAGTGGCCTCGAGGACATTCTGCCTCTACTCATCCTGTGCACAAAGCAGAAACCATAAGGAGCCATGGTCCCACCTCGTAATGGATCTGGTGAGGAAGCCAGTGGATACGTGTGAAGTGCTTAGAACTCTATTCCAGAAGCAGTGAGCCCTCCTAAACACAGGGGGCACTACTGTCACCGTGGCATGTTGGCGACTCCTCCCTCCTCCCTTTAGCTGACCCCCCCTGCAGCCCAGCACGGTGTTGCTCAGGATTCCTCCCTTCTCTGCCCTGAGCCAGAGGCCCTACTGACTCTCGTGTGCAGGTCACAGGTGTGGGAACAGTGTCCCAGCAGCCTGGAAACGTCTTGGGGACAAGGGCCTGGGCTGTGGTTTGTTTTGCATGTGGAATGAACCCCCAAGGTCGTTGGTGAGTGGCCGTAGAAGGAAGGTGGCGCCTAGCTGTGGACGTGCAGGCTGCTATTTATGGCCGCACGGGGAGGACATCCCACCACTAAGCCCCAGCCCCAGGTGCTCACTTTTTTTTTTAATTTTTAATTTTTTTAGTTGAAGATGGACATAATACTTTTATTGTATTTATTTATTTTATTTTTTTATGTGGTGCCGGGGATGGAACCCAGTGCCTCACACATGCCAGGCAAGCGATCTGCCACGGAGCCACAACCCCTCCACCAGGCGCTTGTTTTTAAACAACATGCAACTAGGTAGTGATATCAAGTGACATGTGCAACTGCTGTATATTTGGCTTCCAGCTTCAGAAGCTGAAAGTGGCGCCAGGGGAAAGCTAAGTGGACATGAGAGGGACAAGAAGAGAAGAGATCCTACTTCTAGGCCTGTTAGTGACTGCTTCACGTTCCTCGCCAAATTTATTTTGGTGGGAAGGGGGTGCTGGAGATGGAATCCAGGGCTCACCAGGTTAGGCAGGCTGTCTGACACTGAGCTCCACCCCCAGTTCTTTTCATTTTATTGAGACAGGATCTTGCTAAGTTGCTGAGGCTGGCCTCGAACTTGGGCTCCTCCTGCCTCAGCCTCCCGAGAAGCTGGGGTTGCAGGTGTGTACCACAGTTGCTAACCTACAGGTGGTAGGCGGGAATCAATGACCCTGGGGTCACACACTGACCCTGCGGGTTGTCCAGAGAACAGGGTTGTTCTCAGGTCTGCATGCTCAGGCTTTGTGTAATGGGCAGGCGGCCAAGGGAGCCAGATTGCCCGTGGCATCCCACTTTCCCTTGCTGGTGATTACGTTGGGAGTAGGCATATACTTCAGTGAGACCTGGGGGGCGTTTCTGTGGGGCTTCTAGAAGAGAACCTCCTCCTGATAACAAGATGGAGACATGGAAGATACATCCCTCCCTGTGAGCCTGGCTTGTAAGGAGTGTTTGGCAGGTGGCTTGGCCATCCTGAAGCCACGGGAAAGCCGAGGACACGGCGGAGAGGCCATTCCCACGCCCACCCACATACCCAGCCCCTCCCATTGGTGAAGCCACTTTAATTGTGTGACTTGTGCATCGATGTTCTTGACTGCTGACCTTCTAAATACCCAGGCTCAACGTGACTGAGACATGGTCAAGCCGGGTGGCAACCTGGAGCACGTACCCTAACCACCCACAGAACTGCCCCAGGACACCCAGGGTGGACGCTGAACTGATGGAGCCCTGGGCCCCAGACTCCACTTGCTCTCTGCATCACCAGGGCCTGTCCACTTCACCTTGATGAGGTTGACACAGGAAAGGCACCCTGATTTCAAAACAGACCCAACTCCTCTTTTACCTCAGAAGAGGCCTCCTCCTTCACCTGTGGGATTAGGTGGGTCATCCGCTTCACCACAGCCTTCCATGGGCTCTCCTGGCATCTCTTTGGATGGTTTCCTGCCTGTGGACCGTGTTCCTGTGCACACTGTGCATTATGGTATGAACATACAGTTCCATGCAAGACCAGAGTGCTCTCATTGGTGCACAACGGCCAGCTCACTGGCAGGGGATGCTCCCCGGACACCATCAGCACGGGCAAGCCTCTGCCCAGCCACCTCCCTTAGGGCGCAGCTGAGGAGCCCCTAGTGCGAGAAGTGAAAGGCAGGGGAAGGTCAAGTCCGTGCCCAGAGTTAACTGGTGCTGGACATACAGTCATCATTCAGCCATCTCCATCACCAGCACGACACCAGGCGACGGTGACACTTCCTGGGGGCTATTCCAGAGGGTCAGTAGCTCAAATAGGAATGAGTGCGATGGCCTTCTCAGAGCCCGCTTTCTCCATAGCACTGCCTGGAGCCAGGGTGGACGGGGCCTGAGTGTCAGAGAGGCGTCACCGCTTCACTCCACGATGACAATAGCAGGTGAAGGAAGGCTCAAGAGATGATGGGTGCAGAAGACCAGCTTCTCTCCCACTGAGAGTCCCAGCATGCACGCCACAGAGGACCTGAGCCACATGTGACCCACACGCCTCACCAAGTTCTTGGGGAGGTTTCTCAGGCCAGCAGCATCTTCAACACACCTCATTTGTTCTCCACTTGGAAGCAGAGGTGTCCAAGTGGTAGCTATTTTTCTGTTTTTTAATTATATTCAAAGCAACCGCTTTTCATAGAGACTGAGGACAGAAGTACAGAGAATGGAAGGCTTCAGAGGCCACCACCAGGCATACCAGAGGTCACAGGATGAGGAAGAGGAGGCTGGAGAGGTTCGTGGCTCAGCCCAACTCCTAAGGTGCAGGAGCCAGCCAGCACTTCTCACGGTGCCACTGCTGTGTGGGCTGCAATGGCAGGGGGCGCTGTCCTGGAGCACTGGGCGCTGTCCTGGAGCACAGGGCACTGTCCTGGAGACAGGGGCGCTGTCCTGGAGCACTGGGGCACTCTGTCCTGGAGCACAGGGGCGCTGTCCTGGAGCACAGGGGCATTCTGGAATGGGCCAGGGCTCCTCTGTACACATGCTCAAGGGGCTGCAGTTCCCCAAAACAACACAAATCAAATAGTGGGGGCATCCAATCTGCCACAGAACCAAACAAACCTCTCTGCTGGGTCTTGTCCGACTTCCGAAGCTGGGAGAATGTCCAAGAACAGGCAAAGCCCCGGCCAGACTAAAGACCCTGTAGCTCAGTCCAGACACAGAGGCGCTGGGATCGCCCTGACTGCAAAGGGCTCAGGCAGCCTGACAGCCCAACACAGGCGGAGCAGATAGCATCCAGGATGGGCAAAGGTGGGGAACTGGCAAGGCCCTGCTCTGATCAGATTGCTCACCAGCCTGTGAGCTGGCCGGCCTGGCCCTGGCCCCAGCCCAGCCCCGCCAGGACCTTCACACTAATGCAGGCCTCAAGCAGCAGCCCTGCATAGCCGGGTCTCCTGGCACCACGTCCAAGTCAATCCTGCCTACAGCTGTCAGCCGCACAGACTGTCTGATGCTGCACAAATGGCCACGATTCAGTCATTCTGGGGACGCTTCCAGGGCAGTGTTCCTGGGCAGGGGGGAAAGAGGATCCCTCGGGGAGCCAGAGGTGGTGGGCTCCACTGCCAGCAGGCTGGCTCACCTCACCTAAACGCCATCAAAAGCCTGCCAGGGTGTTTTTGTTGAAACCTGGCAGTTGGATGGCCCCTGACATCTGACTCGGGACCATCCAGGTGACCTATTAAGTGAGATGCACTCTTGACGGCAGCCCACTGCTGCTCTCAATAATAAAACTTCTTCCTGACATCATTTAGGCAGAGAGGGAAATGGCCCCTTTGGTGAAACCCCACGGACTCTGCCTTAACCTCACTGCAGAGGGCTGCTGATGCAGAGGCTGGTATTTGCCTGCAATCTTTCCCTGGGAAGTAATTAGTTTCCATTTAGAGGGATGACAAATTGATCAGGCAGGAGTCGCACTGCGCTCTGAATTGAAGCTAAACTGGGATGGCTGTGGCTCTGGCAAGTCAGGTTTGTAGGTCTGTCGATGCATTTTACAGTTTCAAAATTCAATCACCCAGCAGCAGGAGAGGAAAGACACTGCTCTGAAAAGAGAACCAAAGCCTGCATTTCCTTCTGCAAGTTCATTATCGCCTCGCTAAAGCATGACGGTGGTGTGAAATGGGTTAGACGCACGGATGCCTCTGTTAACGGCCAAAGAAAAAAAAGTCGCACATCATTAGGAATGGAATAAACGATACTGAGGCGCAGAGCAGAAATGATTTGATTAGTAATTTCCAGTTTTGAAAAGACCTGGAAAAGTACCAAATGACTGTACAGAAGGTGTGATGGAGTTCTTAATTGCCATAACTGCTCTGGGAGACTTGGTGATTTGTGACATAGAATACAGCACAGTACGCTAACACTAATAACCGTTAATTAAATGCAGCAATGATATACTCTCAAAATGCACATACAAGTTACCATAATTTCTAGATTAAAAGCTGCACTGTCAGAAGCCAAAGGCAGAGAAAGGTGCAGGGAGCGAGAGACGTCTCTGTTGCCTCCACGAGCAGGCTCTGAGTCTGCCCAGGGAGGGCGGCCAGGACACACTGTGGGGAAAAGCACACTTCGCCGGAAAATGTGAGAGGGCTCCTGAGCGAAGCCTCCCCTCTGGGGGGCGAGTTATTAATTCTGAAAGGCGGTTGCTGCACAGACCATCTGGCGGCGTGGGGGATGCAGTAGCTGGCGCTGCTTCCGGTTGGATCTGTTTGCCCCCTGGTGACATTTCTTACTTGAACCGCTGAACTGCTGTGGTGCCAGGTCAGGATGGCGGGAAGAGGGGGAGAGGACCCTGGAGCAGCCATCCTGGATCGGGCTCCAGGGTCTGCAGAACCCCCCCTGCAGGTCCGGCCCTACGGGAGCCTCATTTGAATGGAAGATAAAGGAAGTCAATGGACCTCCCTCCCTTCGGGTAAAAACCACCCTGGGAGCCTAGAGGAAGGTGAAGAAGATGCCACCCCCTCTTCCAAGCCAATTATCCTCATCAGGGCGCAGAACGCGGCTCGAGCGGAGGAGCCTGGCGGGGCCCGCGCTCCATCTGGCCAAGCCTTGCCAGCCCTGTGGGCAGGGGCCAGGAGGCCCGCCCCTGGAGGTGTCTGAGAGCTGGAGAAGCACTCCACAGGGAGATGCAAGGGAGCTGTGCCACAGGGTCTTGAAATGCTTCTGGAAGAGAAGCTTCTAGAAGAAGTGGGAAGAGGACACTTCTACCTGAAAGATCTGGGGTAGTTTCCTGGAGGAGGCGATGACTGAATGACAGGATCTGGACGAGGGGCAAAGCGGGGACGGGCATCCGAGGGGTGGAACGGCACATACACTGCCCCAGCTGGGCAAGTGGCCTGCCAGCATGTGGCCTGGGGCAGCCGGCCAGCTGGGTGCAGGTGGATGGATGATGGACAGGTGAGAGGCCTGGGACAGTCAGACCTCTGCCCTTTGTTCTATTAGGGACCCACATGGTGAGGGCTGGGCTCGGGATGATAAGCTGGGGGCACCCGGTTCCCGTGTGGGGAACCCTCCTTCCCCAGGCGTCTGCTCAGAAGTTTCCCTGACAGAAAGTCTTCCCTGACTGCCACCTCCCCATCACCCTCTCTGTCCCTTTGGCCTCCTCCCCCTTTTATATTGTTCACTGCTGCAGACATCACAGGATACCCACGTGCCCACTGTGCTCCAGCCTCCTTTTCCACCAGTGGCTTCATCGGCTCCCTGATCATTTCCACAACCTGGTGCTGGCACCGGTCAGCAAGTTGCTGAGTGAGCAGATGGATGGGTGGGAGACCAACACCAGCAGAGGTTCTGCAAGTGCTGTCCCAACCAGAAGCCCCCGCCTCACCAGGGAACCAGGAAGAAGGCAAATTCTCGGCCAGGCTCCAGGTCCCCTGAGGCAGAAGCTTTTGGGTGGGGCCAGCAATCTCTGCATTTGTAAGTGAACCCTAGGTGATGCTGGTTGCTGCTAGGACTGGTCAGACTACACAAAACACCTCTGCACCTAGCTTCAGAGCGGTTAGAGGACGAGAGAGACAGAGGCCAGGCAGAGGCCATCTCCACAGAGAGAAAGGGCAGGCTGGCCCAGGACTTTGAGAGGTAAAATACAGCATTTAGCAAAGGAAGAGCCGGGAAGGGGCCTGATTTCTGGCCTTGGTGATTGGCTGCTTCTGAGTGTGAGCATATAGGAAGAGGCTGGGGCAGGGCGGGGGAAAACAGAGCTGAGCTCCTAAACCCAACAACTTCTTAATAATGAAGTTACTTCCTTGTGTTTTTAAGGAAGTCTAGAAAAATTCCTAGGGTCCTGTCTTAGGGTGCTGGTGTTCCAATACACTCCAGGAAACCTGCGGAGGACCATAGATGCGGGCAGTAAGTCTGGCACACTCAATCGGAGGTGCCTACAGGGCATATGGGGAAAGGGCATCGTGATGGCTGTAGGGTTTGTGGGTCTGATGCTCAAGGGAGGGGGCTAGGGTGGAGAATCAGGTGCCAATGGCCCCTAAATGGTGGTCAGTACCATGGTTGCAGGCACCATCTTGTAGGGGGGAGAATAAGATCGTGGGTCCTGTGGAGGGAAGGAACTCTGAGGGAGGTCTAGGAGTTGTTGGCTAAGACAAGACGGGCGGCAAGAACAGCCCAAGCCACAACCCAGGAGAGCAGTGGAAGGTCTCAGACGTCCTCAGGCAGGTATGACGCAGGCAGGGGCCTGCTGGAGTGGTCAGTGAGGACAAGTCAGAAACAAAGCCAGCTCCAGCATAAGAGATGACAAGTGAGCAGGGCTGTGACAGGGGACAGAGGAGGAAGAGCTGTGAAGAGAAGTGGAGCTCACATGCTGGGCACTGGGCCTGGGTGGGAGGAGTCCACAGGGAGGAGAGAGGCCCAGGGGAGAGGTGGGGGCATCAAGGTCAAGACCTCTTTGGCTTGGAGGGAAAACTGTCACCAAGATAAACACAGGGGAGTGGGTCAGCCAGGTCAGGGCTGGGCAGGGCTTAAGTGGACAACCCAGTTCTGCTTCTAGGAACACACATCTAGGTGAGGACACAATTGGTGATAAAGTCACCACGAGATCGAGCAGGTCATACAAAGTCACGTGGGTGAATTCAGGCCCCAGGTGAGAAGTGGGACATGAGGCTGAGTAGCAAGTGTGGACTGACCTCTGTGGAGCAGGGACAAGGCCCCACCACCTAAGTGAGACGGGATGTCTCAATAAAGTCCACTAGGATAGCTAGGGGAACAGAGTGGACGGAGATACTTGAAGTCTAAGAACAGCCAAGGACCTAATCTAGTTAGACCACACAAAACACCTCTGTGAGCTCACAAGCCAGAACCTCAGTAAACAGATCAACTCATTACAGTACTTTAAACCTTTCAAAATCACAAACCCAGAAAAGTGTGTGACCACCAGTGTGAATGGTGGGATTCACAGCAGTCACAAAAGCACCTGGCACTGGCTTCCGAAGTGAACCTGAGTGTGTCTGAAGACCCAGCCATCCCTCCTTGGAGGAGTCACAGAAATCAGTGCAGAGTCCCACAGGGGACACATCATAGGAGTGGCTGTGGTGGCCGGGTCTGCCCCAGGTAGCTGAGGGCAACCTTAGGTGCCTCTTCCTGGGGGAACGCGGGCCACGGAGCCCTTGCAGCCCCGAGGAGCAGCGAATTACACACGAGACCCGTGGCGGGGACAGGCATCGCGATACAGCAGGTAGTGTCCACCAACAGAGCTAGGCCTGAGACGCTGCGGCTCCTGCAGGCCACACCCGTCCACAGCCTGACTATCTGGCAACGCACTGAGCTGGCTGTCTAGGAGAGGGGGACAGGCCAGGATGGCAGGGAAGAATCAAGAGAGGATCCAGAAAGGCAGTGCGCTCTGAACTGGGGAGCCTGACTAGCAGCGCTGACTGCCGTGAAAGCTCTTGTGGATATTCATCTGTACGATAATGATACAAAAGACTTCTGGGGAAATGTGTTTCCAGTGGGGTCCGATAAGAGCTCCTAAATCGGGGAGGTCCGTGTTGCACCCTCAAGGACAGAGGTAAGACCTCAGCCTGCAGAGCTGAAGGGCTTCTGCAGCCCAGGAAGCAGCTGGATGCGGGTGGAGGGTTCTAGGTGTGACTGGAAAAGCCAGCACAAGGGGAAGGTGGCCAGCCGTCAGGTGAAGAGTGGAGACGCAGAGCTGGCTGCAGGTGACTGTAGGGCCACAGGGCCACAGTGGCCACAGTATACAACAGGGAAGAGCGGAAGCCGAGGAGGCCAGGAATCCAGGACAAGGTGCCAGCCACGTGGGCTCTGGCAGTGGACAGCAGAGCCCTTGGGGTGGCCTGGTGGACACCAACAGAGCTCTGAGGTAGCAGTGCTGCGGTCCACATCGGAGTTTAATGATGACTTTCTCCAAAACAGACCGTCATTGTGAGCTGTGGAAAAGCCTTCCCTGTTTTAGGCCCACGCTCCTGGCCAGGAAGCCAAGCCTCTTCCAGTCCCACCCACAGGCTCCACCGATGTCCATGAAAGCCCCTGTGTTTGTCGGTGGCTTGCTCTCGCTCTGCAGTTCCGCACTAATCAGAGATGTGAACAGCGTCCCACCCCAGTGCGCACCGGGACTTCTGTGCTGACTCCAGTTCTTACCACCTTCGCAGGCCAGGCCCAACCTCATGAGGGTCCTTGGGCTCTTTCCCCGTCTTTCCCTTCCTGCGAGTTTATTTTTCAGGGGTTGGTTCAACTTACTCTAAATGAGTCAAATGCTGGGGCTCTGGCTTCTTACCCCAAGAGAATTGAAACTGCTAGGAAAAATCTCCTGTTTCATCCTAACCTGTCTCCCCACCACCATCAGCCATTCACTTTTCTTAGAAGCGCAAGAAAAATGTTAGAGTCTATTTTCCAAAGAGAAGAACGTCGTGAGACACAGGCATCCGTGTAGTACATACATCACAGCCTCCCCAGAAAGAGACCACAATGCCACCAGAATGCACCCCGTGGGATTAAATCTGCTCCGAGTTAGAGTATAAACAAGCTTTTTTCTTTTTTTGCCTGACAGCCTTAATCCCTTAAAGAGGCTCAGCCGTCATCACAGAAAAGGACATACTGTAATGTTTTCAAATTTTCCTCTAACCCCAGAAAGCTAATCAGAGGAGCACAACGGAAAGTCTGAGGCTCTGCCAACTGGGATCCCACAGACAGTGCCGGGTAATCCTATCAGAAATGCCAGGGAGGGGCTTATTCCCTTCTGGTCTCCAAGAGGGAAACTGAGGCCAAGAACTGTGAGGCCACTAAGATGGGCGCCTGTCTGCAGTCCCCCCAGGGAGGCCCGACTGCTCAGCTGAATTGGTCTTGGAGAGGGGGAAAGGTTTCAGTCCTCCTGGGGTCAGCCCATTGGCTCCAAACTCAAAAGCAATTACCTAGTCCCTTATTGACGCGGAGAAAATGATATTTCATTTGGTTTTATCTGAAAACCAGATTTCTTATTTCCCTTCCTCGAGTGAAAGGGCTATAAAGGAAACAAGGATCTTGGTGTGGCGGCGGCAGTGGGGAGTGGTGGTTGGAGGAGAAGCAGGAAAAATTATACTTTGACATATATTATGCGCTTAATCTTTTGTGGCAACTTTTTTACATTTGTAAGAGTTATGGATTTTAAAAGTCAGGGCTAAGATGGCTTAATGAGCACCCCCCCCTGGAAGTGAGGTAGGGCTGCTGTGTGTTAGTCAGCTGTTAGCTTTATTGCCTCTCTTCTGTACTAAAAGTGACAAGTTGAACACATTATAGAGAGCTCAGATGTGTTATGCAGATGAAGCCTGCAGCAATATCTGCCTGCTCTCTATTATTTATGATGTCTATATAATACAATGGACTGAGATTTAAGCCATTGTGATGCAGTTTGTTTTCCAGGGTGCTAAAGTACAGCACATTTTACAGAGAATTGCATCTCTGTTACATATTAATCAAATCCATCTTACATGCAGCTCTTACACTGTAAACTAAAGGGAAAAAAGATTAAAGCGCTTGGCTTTTCCTCAGCTGTCAAGGACTGGCAATAAAATAATAATAAGGGCTTCTAAATAATGTGTGTGTGACAGGCCTGTGCTCGCTCACACAGTCCTTTATGGAGGTTAACTACAAAATAAGTTCCAGTGAGTGATCGGGAACAGGCATGTGGGTAATACTGTAATGCCAACGACGGCATAATTCTTGAAAAGTTCATTTGCAGAAAATTCTCTGACTCGATGAGGCAAAGTTTGGCCTCCTGAATCATTCTGCCACAGCGCGGCGTTTGCAGAGTTGTTCTGAAGTTCACAATCCTCGCACTTTTGAACTCGCCTCAGCTGTAGGCCATTAAAAACCAAAAGCCCCATTCCCGGGCACCCGAGCTGGGGTTTACGGTTCGGGAAGTCATGGGAAAGTGGTTTTATGACGGGGCACAGACAAAAGCCACAGCGTTCTGTGGTCTGGGTGGGGCAGAGGAATGCTGTGTTTTCTAACCTGAAGGTGGTCGCAAGGCTTGCTGCTAGGTAGGGTTTGGGGAGCAAGGTGGAGAATCTGGGTGATGACAGGTGTGGCCCTGGGTGAGTCTCCCCAAACCTTCACTTGGGAAAGCTCCACCAGGCAGCTCTACAGACCTCCAACACAGAAGAGCTACTTAAGAATGGAGAATGCCTGCATGTCACCCTGGGACCCTCTCACTTCCCAGCTCAAGGTAATTTCCAGACAGAGGAGGGAAGGGAAATTGCACGGGGAAGCACTCACTCAGGTCTGCTGGGAGTTCACACAGAGCCTGGATTGCACCTTGGTATAATCAGCAGGCGCAACACAATGTCTGCCTATCTCCCCAAAAGCTCAAAGTACAAAATTCACATTATTATCCTCTTGCCCACCATCTATACAAACCAACCCCAAAATACCCTACTTAGGGAAATCACTCTGGCTCCCTGGGGGCTGCTTTCCTTGCTCCAACATGGCAAGAACAGTGTCTACCTCTTCCTACCTCCCAGGGCCTCAGGACAAGGGGTTCTAGAATTAATATTCCTCCACTTCCCATATTCTTCAGCTTTTCTAAAATGAACAGCTATTATCCAAATTATTAAAATTGCAGTAAATGCTATTTTAAAAATACTTAATGCAATTCACAAATCTAATAAGCATGTATTGAGTGCCATGGAGTGCCAATGCCCTGCACCACTTTCTTAGATCTTGTGTAACTCTGAGCTGCCAGCCTCTACTCTCAGACATGAGGGTGGTGGCACAAAGGCAAGAAACAGTGGTCTTCAACCCTGTCTACACCTTACAGAACCAGGCTGCTTCTGAAATAAACATCATGGGCAAGCTCCAAATCAAACCAACAGACTCAGAATCTCAGCATCTTTGAAAGCCCCACAGGTGATGGTAAAGCCAGGCTGAAAATCTCCAGGACCATCATGATTAAGAACAAGGGCTCCCTAGGAGGCCAGATGGAACCAGATGAACCTCAGACAGAAGCCCTATTGCACCAGGTTACTCCAACTCTGAGCCTCAGTTGCATCTTCTGTGAAACGGGGATGATGGCAATCCACCTGACAGTCTGAGCTCATCAAAACACCACCACCATCTTACACTTACCACCATATACATGGAACACTGGGAACTAACCAAGTATTTTTGTAGGCCTCAATTAAATCTATATTCACAAAGGACATGGATGATGTGTGATTATTACCATTTTATAAAGGATACTACTTATACCATTCAAAAAAACTCAGTGCTTTTGCAAGGTCCCAAGAGGTAAACAGAGGAAGAGACCTTGAATCTAGGTTTCCTGAAACTCCAGTTTCCATGTCACAAGGGGTGGCAGCCACAAAGGTGGTCCTCCCAAACAGCCACTGTGACCTGCGGCTCCAAAGCACATCAACATCACCTGGAGGGCAGGTGAAGCCCCAGAGGTGGGCACCATTCCCAGAGTTCCTGATTTAGTGGGGCCTGCGCCTGCGTTTCCGACAAGTGCCAGGTGGGGCTGATGTATTGGGCTACACTTTAAGAACACCTCTGACCTCTCGGAGCTAGTGAAGGACAGGAAGCCAGCCTCTTGCCCCTTGTGACCGAGCTCTTGAACAGCTCTGATGCAGGGCTGTGACAGCCTACGCCAGAAGTCATCAGACTCCTCAGGACCTGCTGGGGATGGACGAGATCACACCAGTGATGTGGCCAACATCACTGCCTCCTCTGGGCCCACTGCCTGGACCACCCCTCCAGGGAGAGCCCAAAGCACTGATGGAGGCAGCACAGCTGGTACCTCAGCCTGGGTGCTCTGTACGGCATCATCTACCCACGTGGCACACCCACAACCACTCACCACAAGTCTCCCCCAGGGTCCATGGGGTCAGAATCACCTAAGAGTGTGGACAGTCCTTCTGTCCTCAGTCACTGTTGGGAGGGAGACTACAACCTGCTGGTACTGAGTCGCAGGCAGCTCCCAGGGGCTTGGAGCCATTTTCCTCTGAGAACCTTAGAGATGATGGCGTTTCCTTCGCCCTCCTTCCCGCCACAGCCACCTTATCCGGTTCTCTTGCAGAGGTGTGGACACACAGCCCTCAGTGCCCTCCTTGTCTTGTATGAAAGCCCAAGAGCACCAGGGTGGAGAGCGGCTCAGCTCAGAGCTTCTAGAACCCATCCCCTCCCCAGCCCAGGCGCCTGTCCTGGCGGAGCTCAGGGATAGCAGAGGAAGCCAGGCCCTTGGGTGGCCAGATACAATGCCCTGAAGGCCTGAGACAGGGTGTGGGGGTCGGTCACCATGGCCTGGGGATAGGCAGGAGTGGGCCAGCTCCTCTGAAGGCAGCACCACTTCCTAGGAGAAGCCCCGTTGCATGAACCCACATTGGGAGGACATGCGGAGGAGACACATCCCACTGCCAGTCGCCACCTGACGTCACCAGACGTCAAGAGGAGCTGAAACAAGCCTCCCTGTCAGGCACGCTTGGCCTGCCCACAGCAGAGGCTGGCCTCTCACAGACGAGGAGAGCCCTGTTTACACTTTTGGAAACTGGAGTCTGCGAGGTGCTCAGTACTCAGTATGGGACCACAGACGCTTTGGTCCCATCACCCTCTTTACAACTGGTGGAGAGAGGGTCGCCCATGCCACTGCAGCCACTCAGCAGCAGGTCAGCCACCAGGGGCCAAGCCTGCACATCTAAGTGGCGGCCCTCAGAAGCCCTAGGCTAGAATCTCCAGAGTGCGCAGCCCGCAGCTCCCCATGCAGCTCACCCTCCCAGCCTCTCTGGAAGGAGGCTCACTTACTCGGTTTACAGACAGGGAATCCCGAGGCTCAGAGGAGCCACGTGGGCTACGATTGCCAAGCTGACAAGATGGGATGGAGGGCACGGGCCCAAAGCCACCTGGCCACATTGCTTGCCTGGTGCCCTCTGCTCACCACGGTCAGCCCCGTGACGCTGGGGTGGAGAGATCTTGTGTGGCAGAGTGGCACATACAGGCTGGGCAGACTGCTTCAAACGCACATGTGATGATCACAGGACTACACGGTCCTGCCTGCGAAGCTCAGACTCCAGTGCTGTCCTCACGCACCTGGGGGCATCATGGAGGCCAGGCTTGCCAAATAGTCTGGGGGAGATGGGAGGTGGGTGTGTGAAAAGTGGGAATCGTGGGACACTCCACAACTCTGCCCCATGCATCCCCTGGGGGCCAAATGAGCCGTTCTCTGCCTGGTGCTACTGTGGGGCTTGCTCCTGACCTCCATCAGGCCTTGACTGGTTGGACTCCGCTCTCCTTGACCACCTCTTCCAATGGTGCCCCTTCTCCAGTGCCAACTCCTTTTACTCTCCCAGTCCCTGCAAGGTGGGCTCCCTGGGGAGACACCTTTGGCCCCTTGGGTCCCCAGATGGCGTCTAGTCACCAGAACCATCCTGGCAGAGGGCAGGCACTTCACAGATGCTTTTTTCCAGAATGTTTTGTTTTGAAAATATTTCAAACAAGCAGAAAAAGAAAGAATGTAGCTAACATCTATCACCTTTCACTGGTATTCAGTTATTATTAACATTCCGCTACATTCGCATTGTGTATCTCTTCTGTTAAAACATTCTAAAATTAAGGAAAGCATACATTTTCTAGAATGAGAACATCACCATATCCCAAATTTCAACTGCTACATCATCTAATCAAATTTCCCCAGTTGTCCCCAACGTATCTTTTATAAAAGCTTTTTAAAATTTAAGATCTGGGGCCCAATCAAGGATTAGTCATTTACTCACTTACCAACCACGTCTTGTTGGCGCCTTTAGAGCAGCTAGATGAACACTAGAACAGGCGAAAGGGAGGGCCCTGCTCATGCCCCTGTGGATGAGGCTCGGCCCTTGCCGCAGTTCTGCTCTGCAACAGGCTCCTCAGACATCCACACAGGTTGGTTCCATTGCCCCGCCCCCAAGGCCCTGGACCGATGTTTTCTTGCCGTCTGCCCTTGTGGGAGAGATGCTGAGTCTGAGTCCCCTCATCCTCTGGAACAAGGCTTTCTTCCTTGCTCTTGGCTCATGGTGTCTGCACAAATGCAGGGGCCACATGTGGCCTGGCGGTGGAACCTTCAAGGTCTGGCTTGTGCCTGGCTGCAGGGCCGCGGGACCCCAGTTGCTTAAAAGAGGGGTGTTTCAGCTCACCTATAGGGCTGCATGTCCCTGTGTCCTTGGTGGCTCTGTAAAAGCCAACTGTGGCTATTATAATTCCATTAATGGCATGAGCCATGGATGCCCAGAAATACAGAACAGGGAGAGGGCAGGAGGAAGAGCCCAGGAGAGACATGGAAAGGCAGAAAGACTTGCAGAGCATTCACAGTGCGGGTGGGTGAGGATGAGGGCGGGGCAGGGGGAGTAGGAGAGGCGGGAGTGGGAAGACAGGCCTGGGCAACAGCAGGGAGGCAGGGCCTGGGGTGAGCAGGGCCACGTGGCTCCATGCATGGAGGGTTTCCCTGCCAACAGACAGTGGGGGTGGGGGGGGCGCGGCGGCGGCTACGAAGGGGCCAAAGAGGTCAGGGAGCAAAGTTAGGAAACCAGAAAGACTGCCCTCCACCGGATCCCATGATGAATGGGCAGAGGCCAAGGGGTTTAATTAGAGACCAGCAGGGCTTCCCTGGAGATCCTTTGTGAAACCTTGCCCTATGGTTATGGACCAGGAGGAAACCAAACCCCTGGCTGCCTTTCACTGGGGCCTCCGTCTGGCTTCTGTCCCCACTGGCCCAACCATGCTGCTCTCGATGGTTCTGACTCTAGTCGCACTTGCAGGGCAACATCTCCTGCTCCCTGCCCCATCTAGTATCACTGGAGCCCAGCTCTGGTTACAGCCTCCATTGTGGACACTGACCGTCTAATTTCCTAGTCTCCCAGGGGCTCTAAATTCAGCCCCCTCTGACCTGCCAGCAGGAGAGATGACCTCACATTTGTCCTGCTTATCACTGGTAATAACCATTAGGGACAATGGCAGGCGCTCACACCTGCTGCCCACTAGGACAGCAGATCGGGTCTCCACAGGAGGCCAGAGATGCAAATCCCCTTGTCCTTTTCATCACAGCCTCACTCAGGGCGCCTCCCCCCTGGGCCACATGCCACACGACTGAGCCCAGGGAACGGAACAGAAGCAGAGCATGCCCTGCCCCCTACAGGTTGGCAACCCTGGTCCTGGGTTTGGCAGGATGTCATCCAGCAGCAGGGCCACTTTACCACACGGTGCTGCTGAGTCCTGGCTTTGCCGGGCCATCCATGCAGAGGCTCAGAGGCTCTGCTCCAGGACAGGGACCCCAGGTGGTGCTGACTGTCCTCTGCACAACCATTTCTTCACAGAAGTGAGTTTCCGCAGCTTGGGAGTTTTCAGAACCGCCCTTGTTGTGGCTGAAATGGGGACAGAACCTGTGGCACTGGGGCCCCATGTGCCCAGTTGTTCTGTCCCGCATTCTGGGTCTGTGACAAGCCCCTTCCCCTGAGGCCAAGAAACCCCTGCGGTGCCTAACACCCTAACCTGAACCCCCAGGAGGCCTCCCAGGCTGGCGGCCACGCGCATGGGCACCTCCGCCCCTGCCCAGTCGCTAGCCCTGCCCTTGCAGCCTTTTGAGGCAGCCAGCAGCCAGCCGCCAGCCGCACGCGGCCCAGCCCTGCTGTAAAGTATTAACTCACACTGAACACAGTTTGTCTCCGAGGACCCTCCTGGCCCCTTCGTCATCCTGTGCTGACATTTTAATCGTGCTTTTGTGGGAGCTGGCTGGCAGTTTGTCATCAGGAATGGCGCGGCGAGGGGCCAGAGCGGGCTGCTGGCTGTGGCTGCTGCTGAGGGAAGCAGCCCTTCTGACAGACTGAGCAATAATCTGAACTTACTGCGCCGAGCCTGTGGGACACCAGCCGGGCCGCTTTATCTTCTTCATTAAAGTGCGCTCAAAAAAAAAATCCATTTTCCTTTAAAGTCTCAGGAACAGATGGAGTAAAATTAATTGCGCCATTAAGTCCCGATAGACAATACCAGAGTGGTTTTCTTTCAACTGTGCATGTGTGTTACAAAGTGCTCTTCGTAAAAGGCAATTACTGCAACATTTGCCATAAAATAAAGGTTGCTTTAATGGGCAATAAACACAGGCTTCAAATTTTGTATGAAATGGGTCTCCAAAGGGCGCTGTTAGAGGCGGCTCAAAGGCACGGCTGACTTTAGTATTTCTGCTCGGGCTTCAGCTCAGCCAGTTCCGAGAACAATGATTCCCCACCCTGGATCTGTTCTGCTAGGACCCTGTGTGATGGACATTCACTGCATGCGCTGCTCTGCCAGAGGTTTCTGGTCAGCAACCATCAGGAAGAGGAGGGAGGGAGGAGAGGTTCCCTGGGCTGGTGCTGTCCAGGGCGGTACCCAGGGTCCGTCCACAGGGTTAGAGAACCCGATTTACTTCTGTCTGGCAGGTCTGGCGAGGGTTTCTAGTTGATTCCTGGCAGTAAGACTCAGGCAGAAATCTATATTTATGTATATTTAGAGCCATTTAGGCCCAAGATTTGGCAAAGGGGAAAATAGGCTGTGCTTTATAACCGAGACGAAAATGATGACGAAGGTCTGTCAACAGATTGATGAGCAGGCCCTCCAGCCAGGACCCGCTACCTGCTCCTCTGAGGACAGGAAATGCCCCCAGAACACAGCAACAGGAACCTCTAAGAGCAGGCGTGGAGGATGCCACCTCCCCATGCGTCCTGCCTCTTGCCTCTGACAGCCTCGCATGATCATGTCCCCGTCATGATTCTAACTGCCCAGACACTGCTGGGGAAGGGAGGAATGCAAAGGAGACCAGAAATTCATTTCATTCCACCATATTTCTACATCTCAGTAATTACAAAGTTAGCATGACATATAAATGATCCATTAATTGAAATATGGACTATACCAACTCCAATATTTATGGTATAAATCCATATTTCATTAAATAAATCCAATAAGCAAATATATCAAGGAGAACAGGAGGACATTTTTATTTAAGTATGAAATCAGGAGCCAACAGACTATTTTCCATCCAAAATAACAGACTTACAGCTTGAAAAAACAGAAACAAAAACGTTCAGCAGCTCTGGAGTGAGTTACGTGGGGTGGGTGAGAAGACGCAAAGCCAATGGTGATGAAAACCCACTTGAGTCCATCCAGGGTCAGTTCATATGGCCAGGGGCACCAGGGCCACAGCTGCATGATCTGAGAAACGCTGGCCTCAGCTCAGACTGCTGAGGGAGGAGGCCAGGGCATTGGGCAGGCCCCTGTTCCCACCAACGAGGGCAGGCTTTTTACCCTGGTCAATAGAGGGGTTGGTTTGCACCAAGCCCTGCATTCTGCCATCTACTGCCTCAAGCATCAGGGAGTTTCCCTCTCTAAGTGCCATCACAGAGAAGGGACACCAGTGGGAGCACATTAGACCTGATGGCCTCAAGCTGGACTTGAACCCGCCAGGACCTCAGCAGTCCCCTGAACTCATCCCCAGTGGCTGTCCGGCAGTACTCCCCGCCCAATCACCACTGCCCCCTAGAGGCTGCTCCCACATGCATACCCCACCCAGGCTGCACTCAGAAGCCTGGGAATGGTGCCCAAGGCCTCCTTCCCGGGCGCCTGGGCCTCAGCCTGACATCCCACCACCTTGTTTCCCTTTCCTTGACTGCTGTCTCACTCCTGACCATGGCCCCTCACCTGGATGCAACAGCATCCTTATGATGTCTGGGCTGCAGCCCAGACCCCTAGTGGCCTCTAAACATCACTGACCCACAGGGCTGTGGGAGAGTCTCCAATCTCCTGCCCAGCAGAGGTCTGGTGTTGGCTTTTTTTTTTTTTTTTTTTTTTTGTAAGAAGGGTATTCAATACCTTTTTTAAATACATACTTTTCTTTTTACTGGACACACGGTAATTGTGCATGTTTGGGGCACAGGGTGAGATTTCGATACATGCATATAATGAGTAATCGGCAAATCTACCACCTCAGATGTTTATAATTTCTTGATGTCGGGAACATTCAAAATTCTCTCCTACTACTTATTTTGAAATATTCAATTAATTGTTGCCAACCTCCGTTACCCTACTGTGCAACTGAATGCAGCAGAGATTCCTTCCGTCCAGCTGCCCTCCTGCGCCTGTGAGTCACCCCTCCATCTGGGAGGGGTTGCTCTTCATAGCATGATCTCTCTCTCCATAAATCTCAGGTTCTGTGTTATTAGAATCCCAGGTGAAATTCATGCCACCTCACTTCTTTAAAAACTCCCGCCATCTTCAGGAAAACTGAAGCCCTTAAGCCTCAGATCCAGGGTCTGCAGAGCCCAAATCTCACATAACTAGGGGCCCCTTTTTAAAAGAAGCAATACAAAAGAGAAACTGTTATAGAAGTTTATATTAAATATGTCTGTGTAAATTAAAAAAGCAACGAGAAGCAGAAAAACTCTGCATGTGGCCGTGTAAAGACGGGGGACTGGGAACGGTCTTCCACTGGGAGGGTCCTGTGGCTGTAGCTGCAAGAGCTTCATGGTAGACCAACCCCACATGGCGCCCAGCCAGGCATGTGATCTGACCTCGCCTCACTCTCCAGGCTCCCCCCTATACTGCCGACCTGTTCTCGGTCCATGCCTCCCTCCGCCCGGCCTGCCCTGGAGCCAGCCACTGCACCTGCGGACCTGTGCTCAGGCAGGTGCACCTGCCAGGTGGAGGCAGGACAGAGTGGCCCACAGGTAGCCTTCCTTGTCTCCCCAGGAACCTCTTTCCACAGCTCCAGGCAGGGATGAGGATGCATGTGCCCCCCTTGAAGCTCCCATGACATTCTGGCCCCTTTATCAGAGCCGTGACTGCATAACATATATGAGCTGTTTTTTCTCCACTGAGTACACAGAAGATGCTAAACAAACATATAATCAGTGAATAAGCAAGTCCACTGTCAAGGAGGACCCCTGCTAAGGCTGGATGCTGGCACGGAAAAGGATGGGAAGAGGAGGGACAGGAACTGAAGCCAGTCCTCCACCACAGAACCCCAACTCTGCTGTCTCTGCCACAAGGCAGCCATCAAACAAGAGCAATTTGTGACTGAATGTTGGCAAGGGACTGGGTCAGTAGGTCACGACTGTGTTTGCACCTTAAAAACAGTTGAAGAGGGCTGGGGATATGGCTCAAGCGGTAGTGCGCTCGCCTGGCATGCGTGCGGCCTGGGTTCGATCCTCAGCACCACATACAAACAAAGATGTTGTGTCCACCAAAAACTAAAAATAAATATTAAAAATTCTTAAAAAAAAAAAAACAGTTGAAGAATTAAAAAAACAAAAACAAAACAAAAAAACACACACCAGACTTCATTACCAGGTACCTAGCCCCAGACATTGCTTTTTTGGTAGTAGAGTCCAGTCCTATTAATACTTTTTAAAAGTTCCTCAGGTGATTTGAGAGTTTAAAGCAATCACTTGGGTGCAGAGGCACACTCCTGTAATCCCATTGACTCAGGAAACTGAGGCAGGGGGATCGCCAAGTTTGAGGCCAGCCTGGGCAACTTAGCAAGACCTTGTTTCAAAAAAACAAATTAAAAGGGTAGGGATGTGGTCAGCGTGGTGGTGTACCCCTGGGTTCAATCCCTGATACTGCAAAAAAGAAGAAGAAAGCACTTGTCTATTCCCATATTACTCTACAACTCCCATTTCAGAATTTCTGCTCACGGCTGGATACAGTCAGGCACCAACCTATCTGAGCCAAACTGTCCAGGGTCTGTCATGTAGCCTTGTCACCTGCTCCTGGTGGATGCGTACCCACCATAAGAGCTGGATGCTTTGCCACCTTCCCTCTGGGAGAATCGTCAGCGCTCAGAGTCAGTACATGGCGCTCTCTGGAAACACGCAAGACAGCCCTGTCCTCAAGGAGCCTACAGTGCTCTAGGTCAACTCACAGCCAAAGTCACAGAAGAAGGACACCCTCAAACTCAGTTGACCAAATGCCACCAGAGTGTGAGAGGTCCCTAGAAGCAGAGTTGAGAGTTGCCAGGGTTCTGTGGCTGCAGAAATGCTAGTCGGGTAGGCAGGAGGACAGCTAGGCAGGAGGGCCCTGCGTGGTCAGCGGCACTGGTGCATGCCTCCCGTAACGGTGACACACACGTATGAGCATCCATTACAGGCAACACGTGATGGGAGGTTCTAGATATTTGGGGGTGCACAAGAGAGAAGTGACCCCTATTTTGAAGGAACATGGTACGTCAGAGACTAACCCATGAGGCACTGATGTCCTTGGTGGCCACAGTGGTCGGTGCTATAAAGGGAAGGTTGGGGATCCTGGGTGTGGAAGATGCTCACAAGCCCAGCACCACAGAGATCTCCCAGGAACACAGCGGCCACTGCCCAGCCTCACTGTTGAGCCAAGCTGGCTGCAAAGTGGAGTGTCAAGAACGGCTGTGACAGGAGGCTGGTGAGCCGAGGCGGGCTCTGGCTTCGCCTCCCTGCTGGACAAGACTCTCTCTCACTGGCAGGGAAATAACCTGTGGGGACTTCCACAGTGCCATGCGCAGATGGGGTTTAATGAATGTGGTGACGATAATGATGATAGTTATTCACATTCTATCCTATCTGTGCCCCCCAGGGAGTCCAGTGCTGCCTTTGTCATTTGGCTCAGTCTGAGAGGTGAGCCTCCTTCCTAAGTTTATTCTGCTGCATCTTCCCACGTGCGGCAGAGCCTCCTCCACCTTCACGCCACTCACACCAGCACAGGGAGCAGCACGGGAGACTCAGGAGGGCCAAGTGGAATTGTCAGGAGGTCTTGGGGCCCTCCGACATTTATGCCAGGGCCCAGGGCTGGGCTTGCACAAAGACCACCTCAGGAAAGAAAATACCAGGCAGTGAAGTTTGAATTCATTTGTTTATACTTCACCTCTGGAAGCGAACAATTTAGGGAGAACTAAAAGATGAGAGATACAGATCAATAAAGTTATGAAAACTAAATAAAAATCAAGTACCTGCTTAAGAGAGAAAAATACAACCATGGGGAAATAGAAAGTCAATAAGAATGGGCATCGAATTGAAGTCTGGAATCGTGGGCAGATGGAGGGAAAGGCAAGGCCACATGTTCTACATTCTCCTGGAGGAAGTTCACTGTCCTCAGCATGACATAGGACCTCCCAGGAGTGGCCCACATCCTCAGTATCTCAGTGCTGCCACAGCACTCACCAGTCCTCTGTGTACTGACTGTGTGAACTACCAGTGAACCCCAGGTAGCAGCACTGCAGTGCGACCACTGGAGATGATTCTGTGGGGAGACAAGGGAATGCGGGTCAAGTCTGCATGTCCCTGGAGGTCGGACTTGCCGAGAGAAGAATGGGAGGACACCCCTTGACCGACCCTTATCTTGCTCCTCAGGGAACATCCCTTCCCTTCACTCTTGCAGGGAAAAGCTGGGGAGAGCAGCTGAGCAGAAACAGCTGAAAGCAGCCAAGGTGCTGCTGTCTGATGGTGGCATAGGCTGACCCCATACAGACTCCCAGGATGGCACAGGCTGACCCCATATAGACCACCAGGGTGGCACAGGCTGACCCATGTAGACCCACAGGATGACACAGGCTGACCCATACAGATCCCCAGGATGGCACAGTGTGATCCCATAGAGACCCCCAGGGTGGCACAGGCTGACCCTGTTATGGATCCCCAAGGTGGCACAGGCTAACTCATATAGACCCCCAGAGTGGCACAGGCTGACCCCATACAGATCCCCAGGATGGCACAGCGTGACCCCATAGAGACCCCCAGGGTGGCACAGGCTGACCCTGTAAGGAATCCCAAGGTGGCACAGGTTGACTCCTTATAGATCCCCAGGGTGGCACAGGCTGACCCCGTATGGATCCCTAGGGTGGCACAGGTTGACCCCTTATAGATTCCCAGGGTGGCACAGGCTGACCCCATATAGACACCCAGGGTGCACAGGCTGACCTGTATAAATCCCCAAGGTGGCACAGGCTGACCTGTATAAATCCCCAAGGTGGCACAGGCTGACCCCATATAGACTCCCAGGGTGACCTAGGCTGACCCCGTATAGATTCCCCTGGGTGGTACAGGCTGACCCCGTATGGATCCCCAGGGTGGCACAGGCTGACCCCGTATGGATCCCCAGAGTGGTCAATATTCTGAGGAGACACTGAGAAGCCTGGCTAGTGTTGGTGTCAGACGGAAGGCTGCCCGTCTTCACACAGGGATACCCGACTGGTGTACCTTCAGGGAGGCCCAGGTTTCCCCAGGGAGGGGCTCTGGATCCACTGACCCCTGAGAAGTATCTGGAGGCCTGGAGAACTGCCATCCAGCAGGACGCTCTATGGTGAGAAAGTCATCGGGTGTCTGCCCAAGTGGCTGGCACACTCTCCAGTGGGCAGAGGGTCACTGAGGAACTGGCACCTTCCCTGTATTTAGTGTTGGCTGCTTATACCCAGACAGTCGCCTGTGACTGGCGAAGCCCTAACACCTGCAACCCAGAGCTGAGTAGGGCCCTCGGGTGGCAATTTCCAAACAGGCATTACTTGCCAGGCTGGCGAGAAGCCTTAGGAGAGGCTCGTGCCACCTCCCTGGGTCAGCCAGAATCCAGAGGCTCCTCCCTGGCCTCCGATGCAGTGGCCTGCCTGGAACGATGTAGTACCAACCAAATTTGGAGAGAGTCTGCTCAGCTCAGCAGCTGTTGTTTTGCCATGCTGGTGCTGGGCAGCTGTGAGGACTAAGTGCTTCAGAATGCCATTCCCAAGGCCACCGTGACCAACGGTCACAGCCACCATCCAACACACGAGCAGCCATTCTTGGTAACTGCTACGGCAGGAGGGTGCAGGGGGTTCACTGCAATGTGGTAATTAACTCCCACCTTTAGTGCTAGAGAGTAAAGCATCCCTGTGCTCAACACTTCCAAGTAAGAGAGGAGACAGGTGGTGGCACACACTTGTGATCCCAGCTGCTTGAAGGCCAAGGCAGGAGGACCCAAGTTAGGGGTCAGCCTGGGCCATTTAGTGAGACTCTATCTCTAAATAAACAATAAAAGGGGCTGGGGATGTACTCAGTGGTAAAATGCCCCTGGATGTGATTCCAAGTACTGGGGGAGGAAAAAGAGACCTGAGACCTGTGGCTGCCACGTGGGCCTCCCTCTGACTTTTTCAATGGAGATAAAACAGCCTTGCAAGTGCCCACGCCCAGTGATTTTGGTCACGCTTGGCCCTTGGTAAACTCTAGTCAACAAAAAAGAAGGCCAATGAACTACACATGAAAGTTGCCAATAATTAGTAAGTTTGATTCCCCTGAAGTCAACAGAGCACAACCGCCACAAAATAGGAGTTTAGAAACATGAGTTAAGCTTTGTCAGGCTGCAGTAAAGCAGGTTTCAGAAGAAAATCATGAAACATTTTTCTGGTCTTACACATAACAACAAATAGAACTCTGGTCACTAGAGAACATTCTTGGCAAGAGTGGATGCGGGATCATGAACAGCAGCCTGGGGATGGCACGTGGGGCTTGGGTTTGGGTCTGGAAGTAGCAGGTATGCAGGTCTGAGGCCTAAGCAGCCAGGCGTCCTGCAAGCTGGTGGAACACCCTGTCCCACTTGGCAAGAATGTGCTGCCCAAGAGCAACTGGAGCACCACCAGAGCAAATGTCACCGGACGCGGGACCAAGCGGAAACTCTAGGAGAGCCGGTGGTGGCAGAGCCTTGAGGCAAGGGGTACGGGGCAAAGTGGGAGGCAGAGAGGGGGTTCTGTGGACTGCTGATGGGAGCCTGGTGAACAGGGAACCTGGAACGGCCTCTGGGTTGGTCAGACTGTGCCGGGCTGCCTCTTGGCAATTCAAACCCTTCTTTACGACCACGACCACACCTTCTCTGACCCTCATGCCAGTCCCCTGGCAGATAAGAAGCTGGAATTGGCTGAGATTCTCACTGCCCAGCTGCTGGACGGGTCCCCCCATGTTATGGGATAGATATGAGGGGTCTCCCCGCAAAGCTCCTGTGGGAGATAATGCAAGACATTTCAGAGGCAAAGTGATCAGGTCGCAAGGGCCTTAACCTAACCCGCACACCAAGCCACTGGTTGACTGGGGAGTGACCGCAGGCAGGCGGGGTGTAGCTGGGGGAGGGGTCCCAGGGGTCCCTGGGAACTGCCTTAGAGGTCTATGCTTTGTGCCTGCTGAGCAGAGAGCTCCTCTGCTTCCTGAGGCCAAGTCCCAAACTGCTCTCCTCCCCACGCACTTCAGCCGTGATGCTCTTCCTCACCTCAGGCCCAGAGAACAGGAGTCGGTCGTTTATGGGTCGAGGCCTCTGGAACCCCGAGCCCCAGACAAAGGTTCCTTCCTCTGAACTTGACCTTGCCTTTACATCACAGCAGCAGGAAAGCTGAGGGAGATCCCTCCGCCTCTTTCCTGCAGCCACCCTCTGGCGTCCCTCCTCCTGCCCCTTTGCTGGGTGCCAGAGGGACCAGTAAAACACAGACACAACCCAGCGGCCGTGCAGCCAGCGCCAGAGAGCAGGAGTGGGAAAGGGAGCCCCGGTTCTGCTCCCGAAGGAAAGTCAGGCAGACACGCTCTGCTCTCCACTTCCAGAAGTCCCCGGGCCTAAACAAAGGAAATGGAAAGGCCCACAAACCCCAAGGAAACCACCCACCCACACAGCAGCCAC
This sequence comes from Callospermophilus lateralis, assembly GCF_048772815.1. NCBI lineage: Eukaryota > Metazoa > Chordata > Mammalia > Rodentia > Sciuridae > Callospermophilus > Callospermophilus lateralis. The sequence goes on from NC_135323.1 coordinate 24,211,252, forward strand.
CAAGGGCTCCCAGGGTCGGGGTCCACGTCCTCAGTGAGTGGCAGCCAGCCCCTGCTCTGGGCCCGGCCTTGGGGCACAGGAAATCCTGGGCGTGGCCCACTCCTTTCCCTCCACAGCTCAAGGTGCACCAGGCCCAACGTGCTGAGGTCCACAGGTGTGCTCTGGGCAGGTGAAGCAGGGCGTGGACACCTGTGTGAAAGCATCCCACACCTCATCTGGGACCTCAGCACTCAGGTCCCCAGACCAGAGCCAGAGAGCACACAGGACACACCGTGGGCAGCTTCATCTACTGACTCTAAACTGCGTCAACCTGTGGAACTCAGGATCCCACCTGTCCACATTCCATGCTTCAGGGGGGTGTCACCCCCCTGAGTTGGGGTGCACCAGTACTAAGTGCTGAGGACGAGAAGGATGAGGACTGAGCAGACTGAAGCTCAGGGAGTGAGGGCTCCTGTCCTGGACCCTGTGGGCCCTCCCAGTCTGAGGAATAAGTTTAGGGCCCAGTGTGCCAGGCTGACAGGACCCAGGGAGCGCTGTGGAGTTCAGCCACGTGACCAGCAAGCTAGCTTCATAATAGAGGTTCGAAAGCATAAAAATTAACTAGTGAGTTTTAAAATTAAAGAGACATAACTCTTGTTACCTTATTTGCCCAGCTCAGAGACAGCTCCTCCTAGCTCCTGCCTCCAGCCACCAAATGCGGTAGCGAGGTTAACATGAGAGGCCAGCGAGAGAGAGGGAACACGCCAGGGAGTGAGCTTTTATTTGGAACAAAAAATTCAAGGGAAAATTCCATCATTGAAGGTCGAGGGGGGCAGCATTCCAAGGTCAGGGTCAGTGATAGGTCTTTGGATCAGTGGTCAGGCACACCCCCATACGGACAAGCCCTCGCACCTGGGACAGGGTGGGGAAGGCTCTGACACGGCTGTGTCTAAGCACCTCTCACCCAGCCAGGGAGGTAACTCAAATCATGTGCGAGAATGGCTTCCCACAGTGGAGGGGTTGGCAGTACTGGGCACAGGTCTGTCCTCAGCAGCTGTCCTTCTTTCCATCTCAGTGACTGGAACACCACTCCCGGGAGCTGTCAACGGGCCCTGGGGTGGGCCCATGGTCTGAGGGAGGCACCGGGAAGTTCCAGCAGTCTAGTCAGGAAAGAGGGTGTGGGGGAGAGTGAGGGGTGGGGGCATCCGAGCCACAGACTCGGCCATGCCCTCCGCTGCTCCTCCACTTGCCAGATCTTCTGCACAGGCTGCACCCCCACCCACCCCCCTGACATGCTGATGGGTGGTCAAGAGTCTGGTGGCAGAAGGGACAGCCAGTGCTGAAAAGCAAAACGCCAGAACTACACAAAATATTGTCCCCTCCTGGCTTTTTTTTTTTTTTTTAATTTTACCTTGACCAGCACTTCTAATTATTTTAGAGGAAAGAGGGAAGAAAGGACATCAAAAGATGTGGTTCAGAACACAGCCTCTCCTCCTGGGGCGAGCTTGTCTCCTGTGAGATAATAAGCAGGAAGCGCGGCAGGCCCCATGACGCCCCAGACAATGGCCGAGCACAAAGAGGATGCAGCCGGCACACGGGAAGCTGGCAACCTGCTGTCAGCAAAGGGTTAAAGCCAACGCAGCCCCCAGCGCCCGCTGCCTTTCCAAGAATACAAAGCTCAGTGGGGCAGGGAGGGAACTCCCACCGGGGCCCTATTAAAACAGATCAAGTCACACATGTCGATATCCCCATTTCATAGATGCTGTAATTTGTTTGACAGGAGTGAGTCCTGCTGATTCAAGTCAGGGCGAGGGGAAAGAAAGAGGTCTGCTGGCAAGGGAGACCCAGAGAGCCTGGTGGCTTCTGTGCCTGGCTTTGAAAACAGGGTGTGTCCCAAGCAGAACCCTGTCCTTAGGCACATACACATGGTCGTAGTACACAGTGCATTGTTCTGATCTAACTGTGAGATGTTAAAAAGGTACAATAAAGCCTTTCCCTCTCCCAGCGGAGGACAGGATCAAACCCGGCTCTCCCTCCAGTAATCCTGATAAATGCAGGGCCGCCGCTCCAACCAGACGCAAGCTGCCGCGAGAGAGCCTTTCTTTCCTGTCTTCCTTTGTGCCTTCTTTTTCTCTGGACTCTGTCTTTCCTTCCTTGTCTGTCTTTTGCCAAAGGTAATGGAGAGATGAGCACCACTCCACTGAGTGGACAGGAGGGGCCTCGTCCACGGGCCTTCTTGGCAGGGGCAGCAGGGGGTGACCAGGCCTTGCACTGATGCCATGAGCTCTGACCAGGCCCAGCAGGCTCTTCAGGTATAAAATACACACCCAGGACGGAGCCCCTCTCGGAACTGGCTTTTCCTCTTGGTTAACGAAGGTCACAGGGAGTGGAGGCACCGACTGAGGTGCTGAGGCAAACCTCCAGGCACTGCTGCTGGAGGGGTCGGCTGCATCACAGCCAGGCAGAGGGAGCTGAGAGGGTCGGTCCTCCAGACCAGCCGGGCTGTTGTTTTTCAGCCCCCCATAGACGTGAGGTGATCTGCCCCAAGACGTAGCAAAAGCCAGGTGACCACTGGGCCTCTACGGACCCTGGGCCAGCCCCGGTGATGAAAGGCTCCTGTGAAAGGGAGGAGAGGGCCACCCTGTTCCCACCAACTTCCCCCAAGGCCCTCCATTACCCCCAGGGAAGGGTTTTCGCTTCCTCTTTTTTCTAGGTTGGTTGTTACAGGGATGCATTTTCTGGGGTCTTAAGGAGAAAGACCATTATTTTAAAGAAAGATGTTGTATAAAAGTAGCTGCTGATTCTGAGGAAAATCCTCTTGTTATGTGTAAATGGTTCCATTTCATGGGGACAGTGCAGAGAAAAGAAAGCAAAGCAACAGGCAGAATCTCAGCCAAAGCAGACTCCACACAACTATGATGTCCAACTAAAAAGGTTCTCGTGAGTCAGAGTGACGCATTTGCCTTTCCTACTCCCCACTTCAAGGAGTTTCTCAGGAATCCTCCCAGACTCCTTTTATTTTTAATAAGAGAAACAGGTTCACTGAGGCTCTGGTCCCACTAACCTTGGCAAATGCCAGACCCACCACTTTCCAGCTAGCAGAGCAGGCTGCACACAGAGCCGGGATCTGCATGGACAGCGAGGACTGTTCCTTCAACACAGTCCTCTGTCTGACTTGCAGCAACCATTGTGTGGCCCTGAGGGAGAGGCCAAGATAGACCTGAGGACGCTGGTCCTGACCCTCCTGAGCAGCTGCCCAGTGAATATGAGAGAGAGAGAGAGAGAATATGAGAGAGAGAAATCCTTTCTCAGACACTGGGGCCAGAATTTCCATTACTTGCAGCTGAAAGCACTCCTATGCAGTGCAGGCCCTGACCACTGGATCTTCTCCTCTTCACCTCTGGGCTCTAATATGAAGTACTATGTTTCTGTTAAATGAGAATTTGTCTTTGCTCTTAACTTAGTCTCTTAAAATCTCCTGTGAAACCTTGTTCCATCAATAATCCCATTATTCCATCCAATAATTCCTATTGCTCAGCCTAAAAACACACTCAGGTTTCTCTAATCTTAAAATTTGTAAAAAAAAAATATCAAAAAATCCAAACTTTGCAGCCCACTTTGAGGAGGCTCCCTCTGTACTTGGGGTGGGGGGTGTATTCACTTACTCTAGAGATGTGACTTCAACCCTGACCACACTTGTTCACTTTTTAAATGGTGGACATGTGCCGAACATGGACAGCAGGCATGGACAGCAGGCAGGGCACGGTATCAGGCACCAGGGCTCAGGCCTTGCCCCTGGGAGGCTTGGAGTCATCAGACTCCAAGCAGATGTGAGACCACAACTGCAGGGCATGTTGCGTCCATGGGGCAGCCACGTGAGCCCCGTCCGTGGTTAGAGCCAAGTGGAGCCCCATGATGAGGCAGGCAGGCAGATGTGGCGGGGGTGGGAGTGTCTCTAGCCCTGTGGCCTCTCCTGCCACCCTGGTGTGAGTACCCCACCCCTCTGTGCTCATGGGAAACGACACCCCCACGTAGCCTAGCACGATGCCTGTGCAGGGATACGGGTCCACAGTGCACCACGGTCACACCTTTCCCCTCCACTTCCCAGGGAACCCCGACTCCAGAGCAGGCAAAGGTGGAGAGCTCAGAGGCCTCTCCGCTTGGACCTTTCCTGCCTTCTGGAGAAACACTTCCATCCAACTAGAGCAATCCTTTCCAGTGCAGCCCAGCTTTCCCAACAGGGTCACTGCCCTTCTCGTTCCTCAGCCTCTCGGGACAGCCATGTTCTTGCTTCTAGCAGCCCAGCTGATGTCCACTTACACCATCAGGCACCCATGCATGGTGGTGGGGAGGCTCAGGAGCAGAATGAGTGCTTTTCCTCGAAAAAAAAGAAACACAAAGACTACACAAGCTGCAGCGCATTACAGGGCACTATTTTTTTAGGGTGGCAGGAAAACCCTCTGGGTGGAAAACCCCAGGTTGTTCCTGAACCTGTGAACAGGGCAGTGACTGAAGATGCAGCTCCTTGGAGGGCCTCGGGATTCTGCATCCTGGATGCAGAATTCTGGCTCAAAGGAGGGACTTCGCACCTCAGCAGAAGCTGCCTGGCCATGGGCATGCTAGGAAGCTGTGCATATCTGGAGTCTGAGGATCCGCCTGCTTATCTTCCCCTCCAGGCATTTTCTAAGGTGCACAGGGGCATCCTGGAGGCCCGATATCTGCTGTCTCCACCCTCTGTCGACCCCACCCCCCACTAAGGCAGATGCATCAACCCTTCCCAACTGCAGGAAGGGACTGGGACCTGGGGAGACAAAGTCAAAGGGGACAGTCCTGCATTAGCTCCCAGTGGAGGCAGCCAATGGCTCTCTGTCTGGCACGCCTGGTTTTTACTTCTGGGGGGCCACTCTGGCCGCCCGCACAGACCCAAGTGGAGGAGTTTGCCGTGTGGGAGCTGGGAGTCCGCAGTGTCCAGTCTAGAAGGCAGAGGACAATGGGGATCATCCAGAGGTGGGCTGCCCAGGGCGCTGGTGCAGGTTGGCCCTGCTGTCGGCAGGCCTCCGAACCCCTGCCAGGCAGCCAGCCTGCCAGGGGAAGTGAATGTGCTCAGCACGAGTGCCAGCTGGCGGGGCTTGCTCCCCAGGGGGGCAGCTGTAAGCACAGATTACCAGTGACTCTGTTCAGTTCTGCTGCTGAGCTCCCTGAGGAGAGGACAGCACAGCCCAGCATCAGCACTAATAGGCTCTGATGCGCCAGACCCAGGCTAAGCAGGGCAGTGCCGGGTGGAGGGGCAGGAGGGCGGACAGAGGCCACGCCTCCACTGCCAGTAGCTGGCTCTGAGCCAGCCCAAGAGGAAGCTCCCTGCAGCTCCTGCAGGCCCTGCCTGGGGCAGGAGGAACCGCTTCCTCCCTTTCCCACCACCTACTGTCCACACCAAAAGAAACCCCGACCTCCACCAGCACCCCCATGTTCATGGAGAAACTAAAACTTTGCTTCGTTTCAAGGGCCTGTGACTATGAAGTCACATGAGCTGCCACATTCGAGGCGTTGTCATGGAGACAGTGGTGGTTGCATAACTAATGCTGGTCCCCACTTTCATAAAAAAATGTAATTTAAATTTTATGTGTAAGACCAGTTCATTAGACTGAGAAATTAAATTGATAATTTCTTATTTTTTTCTCCCAGAGGAATTTCTGAAAGAGCTGTAGATGAGCTTGTATAGAAGTTTGGTGGGATTCTGGCAATAAAATTGGCCAGGGAGGATGCGTAGTCTTCATCCAGCCAGCTACACCTGAGACTTGGAACGGATTCGTGCCAAGAGGGAGATGGCGCCTTCCCACGCTTCACTCCAGGGTCCCCTCTTCAGCCCACTGCCTACCGCCCTGGGCTTCATTTTGGGTTGGTACAGTTCTTCTGGAGCCTGGGATTTCTGTCACTTTTAGGTACCATTTGGAGAAGAATCTAAAAATCAGTGTGCGTGAATGTTGATGGAGCAGCAGGCACGTGCTCCACAAAGCCTGGTTTTGTTGCAGGGTGGTTAACTGGTCACGCTGCCAGGACTGGAACACTCCAAGGAGCCTAAGAGATCATGTTCCGATTAATCGCTCTTCCTCACACACGGATCTTGCCTCTTGCCTCATTCATCCCCCTACTGTTTGGATGCCTGTGCTTGGTCACCTCTCTCTGACTGACATCCAAGGATTTATAGCCTCTGGGTTCAGCACAGAGCCCCCTTCCTGGTGCCCTTCTGTCCATTCCTGGGGTCTTGGGTCAACACTGTCCCAGTGGATCCTACTGAAGCCAATCACCCTCAGTAACCCTCCCCTGTGCTCTTCTGGGGCTGCCTCTGAAGTCCCCAGGCTGGGAAGAGAGAGACGTAATGAGTTCTCACCAGGTCAGTCCCTAGCCACACATACCTAACACACACCCCCTCCTCTCCCTTCACAATGCATGGCAAGCTGTCATCAGAACCTACTGCAATACTCCAAAAAAATCTCATATTCCTTGCAGAAGAGCATTCTATATTCTTGGTGGAACTATCTCTATAGCCTTGATTTCAGTGGTGCAATCTGGAAAGGGATGATGTACTTTTAAGGCAAAAAAACACACACACGTATACACATGCCTCTCCAACCTTTTTCCCTCTTGCTATTCTGGGGCTTGTCTTTAATGAGCAGCTCCAAATGACAGCTTTAATCACTGCCTCTGGCCACTGAAAGAGGCCGCTAATGATAGGAAAGAACACAGGGCCATTTGCATCAATCAGCTCCAGTCTAAATCACTTTTTATGATAATGCACCCAAGCGAAGAAGAAAGTCTCTGATGTCGCCTGCATGATGATGGACCACGTGCTGTCTCCCCAGCTCAGGGCTTCACATAAATCTCTTAAAGAGGCACACACCCCACCCTGGACTGCCCACCCAGCACTGCCCTCATTTTCTACACCATTAAGGATCCTCCACCGGGGCAGAGTCATGAGGGGTTAAGCAAGCCGCTTCTTAGCTCTTGTTCTTGGGGATGTACCCTCAGATTTATAATTCCAAAAGGAGAGGAAAAAAATAAGGCCTACCTGCCGGGAAACACCTATGACACCATTTCATTTTGTTTTTTAATTTCTCATTTAAAAGTGAGGGTGGATACATTGCCAACCTGGATATCTGCTAGCATCCTTGAAATGGAAGGACGTGCTGCCTGATGACAAGAACAACAAGGTCTGAAGGCCATCCTGTGATGCCCAAGCTCACATGACCTTGGGAAGGTCTAGTAAGATTTACTGGGCCACGGCAGTCCCCACTTCCAGGGCAATCCCGATCATCTCCAAGGTTCACGCCCAGGGCGACACGCTCTGAATCCAGAACTGCTACAGAGCTGATCTCCAAGTCTAAACCCCGTCATGCTGGGAAGAGGTTGATCCCACCTCTTCCTGGGCCAGGGGTTTCAAGACATCATATGCAGCCAGTGGCTCTCTCCATACGAGCTCCCCATGGGGCAACCTGGAGATGACTTCCAATAGTTTGTAGCAACTAAAATAATTATTAAACAACTACAGTCAATTCTGATGCCAAGATAGATGCCACGGAGGTTTTCTAACCGTGACCTCTGTGTAGAATCAGGAGGCCTGAGATACTTTTCTCCCCTTCTCCAACTGCAAAGATCTAGCAGCTAATAACCTGGTATCATCTCTCCCCCTAGCAGAGTCAGGGGCAGGCATCTTCTGCTGCTTGAAGATGTATCCAGTAAGTGTATCCAGTAAGTCTGCAGGCATACTTGGACAGCCGTGTGTGTGTGTGTGTGTGTGTGTGTGTGTGTGTGTGTGTGACACTCCAGGGGGTTCCAATCTACCATTTGGATATGTGGAGGAATGCTGAGTACAAGCCCATTTCTAAGGCTCTCCATGCAAAATATGGCTGCTGTAATGAATGTGCCTCTCGGTACATTATAGAAGTCACTACTGAAGTGTGGTTTGGTCGCCCACATGACAGAGTAATTAGTAATTACTTCATTTTATTATGCACAAGGCTATAAGTAGCATTTGGGTAAATGCTAGTTACAGCACATTCTAGTTAGTGAGTGTGAGATTTTCATTCCTCTGTGCTTCCAGTACCTTTTCCATCCTCCACAGTTAAGTGCAAATAGTTATCCATTGTGACTGCGTAATTGTAACAAAAAAGACTTGATATAAGAAATGACTTCTAAATGTTAGAAATTTAAGAGGGTGAATGATAGCTCTTTTAGAGCTATTTCCCCACTGGATCAGTTAGGATTGGGTTTGGCTGCAAATGACAGACAACTTAAAATAACAGTGGCTTAAATAAGAGTTCTCTTTCTCCCATCATGGTCCCAAGGCAGGCTCCGAGCACTGGCACGCACGCTAGAATGTCAGGGATGGAGAACTTTTCTAGATATGTTGCTGTTTCCACTTGTATCGCCTTTCATTTCCAAAGACATGCCATGGTACAAAATGGCAGCTAGAGCCCCAAATATCATGTGTGCCTTCCAGACTGAAAGAGAAAGGGTGGCACGGATTCGTTCTTGGCCCTCTCAGGGCACTTGCTACGAGCAGCACTGTAGATGCATTAGCAGCTGCTGGCCAGTGGGGAAAGGACAGCCTCCTCAGCAACCAATGTTGGCAAGTGGGAAATCTTAACACCCTCGACAAGAACCAACCCAAACCAGATTAATACTTAAACATAAGAACTGAAACCACAGAGCCGCCAGAGGACAATATGGGGAAATGCTTCTTTGATGATTTTTTTTGTATGACCCCAAAAGTACAGACAACAAAAGCAAATTACCCAAATGCAGACATGTGGAACTACCAAGCTTGGATGCAGCAAAGGAAACAAGAGAGTGAAGAGACGGCCTACGGGAGACCATGTTCTGAAACCATGCATGTGACTAGGGGTCGATATCCAAAATGCACAAGGAAATCAAAGGAGTCACCATCAAGAGAACAAAGAACCTGGTCAAATGGATAAATGCCTGATTAGACCTTTCCTATACGATGTAAATGGCCGACAGGTGTATGAAAAAATGATCATCACCTATCACCAGGGAAATGCGATCAAAATCGAATGAGGGCTGGGCCACAGGTCAGTGGCAGAGCTGTTAGCACGCTCCAGGCCCTGGATCCAACCCCCAGCTCTGCAAAGACAAGAAATTGAAAGGAGGTATCGCCATACACTTGTGAGGATGGCTATTATCAAACAGACAGATGCCATTGGTGAGGACGTGGAAGAAGGGGAGCCCTGCACACCTTGTGATGGGAAACGAGTCTGGAGGATCTTCAAAACAATTAAAAATAGGACTAGCATACGATCCAGCAGTCCTACTTTTGGGCATACAGCCAAAGGAAAGAGGATCAGTATGTCAAAGAGATATCTGCATCCCATGTTCACTGCAGACTTCTCCACATTGGCCAACACTGAGATCACCCTGAGTGCCCATAGACGTGAATGGATGAAGAAAATGTGCTATATATATACATAACGGAGCACTACGCAGCCTTTGTAAAGAAGAAAATTGTGTCATCTGTGACACCTCTTTGAACCTGGAGGATACTTTGTTAAGCGAAATAAACCAGCACAGGAAACAGATGATCTTATGGAAGCAGAGTACAAAGGTTGTCTCCTCTCGGGAAGATGCTCCTCACAGATACAAGGAAGACTTCTGAGACCCACTGATCAGCATGGTGACTACGGTTGACAATGCTCAGTACTCCTGAAAATCGCAACCACAGCAAATTTTAAGTCTCTCATTGCAGAAGATGTGGGGTGATGCATATGCTAATTAGCTCACTTCAGCTCTCGACAATGTATCCATGTTTCAAAAATCTTGCTGCGTGATAAATAGAGTTTATATAATTTATGATTTTTAGTTTTCATTTGAAATAAACAAATAAAGATACATTTTTAAAATGCCCACTGGCCACAACTCAGGTGTGAGATAGCAGCTTGCCTTATGGAGTCTGGGAAATGTAGTCTCTGAGCCATTAGAGGGGCCAGTTGCCCAGCTAGACATCAGTGGTCCGGGAAGAAGGAGAGAATGGATACTGGAAGTCAACCAACATGGCTAAATCTACTTTCCACCAAGAACACACCCGGGAACTGTCCAGCACCACCTGGGCCTGTCCCAGAGGTTCCCAGCCTCACGCTCAACTGTGGGTGTTTGGAGAAGCTCCAAGTGCCCCTCCCTGTGTCAAGGTGGTCCTCTGGAGATGCATTCCGATGACCTTTCATTCCCAAGGGGGGGTCCCTCTAGAAATTAACACAAGCAAGAGATGAGGAAATACAGTATCCTTCTAGAAAAGCATTACAGATGCAGAGTCATTTTCCCACCATGGGAAGCACCATTTTAAAGCTTCCCAGACAAAAACACAGGGACCAGTTTTTGTCTGCTGGTTTTCAGACTCACTACCAAGAGGGGAAATGCCCAGAGTCGGCCACAGCCCAGGCACATAGGCGCCCTTACCTGCGAGCTGGGGGGTGAGTGCTCCTCATGGGTACTTGTGCAAAGTGACTGTGGAACGGAAGGCTTTCAGTTCCTCGGCATGACAAGTGGCCTTCCCACACCTCTTATTGGAGCTCCTTCCTGGGAGCCTCGACAGGCACCACAACTTTCCTTAGACCTGAGCAACTGCTGCAGGGAGCTGAGTTTTAAAAGGAACAACTGCGCAGGGTCACAAGGGCTCAATCATGCCAGGAACGCATGTGTCAGATTCACCTCCATGTCATCTGCCCAGAAGTGCCTTACTGCACGGCCAGGCAGGTGGCATGGGCTGCAGGCTTCCAAGAAGCCCGGTCGCCAGTCGCACACCTACATGCCTTCCACATTCCCCACGAGGGTTCCCAGCACCCTGCAACCTGTCCAGGCTTGCTTCCCCAGCACCTGGCGCCTCTGTGGCATCCCCTTGCACTGGCTCTTCTGTCTCCCAGGCATCCTGTCAATGGGTTGTGTCTGCCCACAGGTTTCAGTGGACCCCAACATGGAGGCTCGGCTGTATTAAGAAGAGCGCTGGAGGGGGTGGCGCACACCTGCAACCCCAGTGCTGAGGCAGGACTGCAGGTTCACGGCCAGCTGGGAAACTTAGTGAGGCCCTGTCTCAAAATAAAAGTACAAGTGGGGGAGGCGAGGGATGCAGCTTAGGACGCAGCGCTTGCCCAGCAGCACAGGCTTGCTTCCCTGGGGCCCTCAGACCTAAAAGGACCAGAGACACTCGAAGCCATCAGAATCCTTGTGCTATTCAGGACAAACCTGATTCTGCCCCGGGGGGAACTGGGCTCTTTGTCACTAGTACTTACTGAGAACTGAAGGCCACCGTTCCTAGGTATAGCCCTGGTACTGGACAACAACAGTGAGGTCTGAGAACTGCTCTCTTTCTCATGCTCGCTCTCCTCTACCCTGAAGATTCTGAAAAGCTCGTGCCCGCTGCACTGGAGCCCCTGAGTGAGGAGGGAGCATGCTGCCTCCCCAGCTCCTGACACCCTGCCTGACAGAGAAGGCCCTACACTAATGTCTGTCACCTGGACACATGAATGCCGTCTCTGAATCCAGGGTCTTGCACACGTGGACAAGCCCTCACCACTGGACTACCCCTTGGCCCACCAGAGTAACTACCTGATGGCAGCAAAAATCACTCTTGATTTCAAGAGTCAGAGATTGCCGGAGTGGCAGGGGCCTTCCTAAGTCCCAAGTCACTTGGTTAGGCCCCTGGGCTCCAAGCAGAAGACCTCAGCTACTGCATCTGGATGAGGCTCCCTTCTGAAGGCCTGGAGGTGATGTGATCATCTCCTCTGAAAATCTTATCCTGTGTCCAATGATCTTTTATGAAAAATATGACCTCGGACAAACTAACTTTCCACTGAGCACTATGAATGTTTCAGATCTGGTGTGTGAAATACACTTCAGTGACTCTTACATGTGCAGAGAGGCAGGCAGGGAAGGGGAAAGGAACCCTTTGCTCAGAATGCACAGTAGCAGGAGTGACCAGGACTAGGCAGCTGTGCTATGGACACCATTCCATGCAGGACATTTATTCCAGAGCCCACTGGGCTGCCCAGCCTGTGAATGGGGAAGCCACTACTCCAGTTCTCAGGCCGCTGTTTCAGCTGGTCACATTCACAACAGGTGGTCAGCCAGTGCTGAGAACCAAGAATGGGAAACAGCTTCCCAGCATTTCCAAGAGAGGTCAAGGGGAGTACACAGCAAGGGAAAATGCTGTTTGACGACGCTTTACAGTGGCCATGGCACTGTGTGTAAGTCCAGATTTGGTGAAAAATGGGAATGTGAAACTACGCTCCTTGCCTGGGCTGAACAGAAGACTTGCAGAGCAGGAGGAGCCCTCAGAAGACATCAGGAGACCATCTGCCTGTCTAGTGGAACTGCCCTAAAGCATTACCAAAAGAGAAGATTGAGCCAGGTGTGGTGGCGCACACCTGCAATCCAGCGGCTCAGGAGGATCACAAGTTCAAAGCCAGCCTCAGCAAATCAGCAAGGCTCTAAGCAACTCAGGAAGGCCCTGTCTCTAAATAAAATGTAAGAAAGGGCTGGGGGAAAATACCAAAAGTGCTAAAGTACCTGGATACTAGTCCTCAAGCTCCCCTGAGTTCAATCCCTGGTACCAAAAAAATCCAACCAAACAAAAACAAAACAAAAAAATATTGAAAGTACACAAAGCAGGAAATTTCTCAGTGTCCTAAGGGAACCTGTTCCCATAGTGAAAAAAATCTGATTAATAAAATGACTTTTTTACCTCAGGCTTTAAGGATGGCAATAACTAAGGGCCCATTTATATCACTTTCTGTTTGGGGGAAGTTCCTGGGTGAGGTCTCTTTCCTCATTGCAGAAGACGGATTCAAACCCCAGTCTCCCTTGCTGGCAGACACCACCCAGTGAAAGGTCCCCCAAGCTCTGAAGACTTCTGTGGTGAGGCCTGTCACCAACTAGCCCTGTGCCCTGGGTTGTTCATTTCTCCTCCAGGACAGTAGGTCCCTCTGAGATGCAGGGGTAGTGGAGGCAAGTAGGTAGCCTAGGATGCCTCAAGCGCTGACATTCCACAATTTTACACCAGGGAAAATCCACAGCATTCAAGGAGGGCCTAAGGAGTAAGTGACATCTGTCAGGTAAGAGGAAATCTTTTCCTTTCGATTCCTTTCGAATCTCCATGTTCAATACCACATTGGTAATTAAGCACAGAACTCAAATTTGGCTGCTACTACTATTTGTGATAGTTGATATAGAGCCAAGACCAATTTCTCCCTTACCCAGCTATAGCAGGAAAACAGAAGCTGGGTCAGGCAGCGCTCCACACCTCCTCCCCGAATCAGCTGCTAGGGCACCTGCTGGCACAGGCCCGGTCCACCCTGGGCAGACTGGAGACTGCTCCCAGAAGCTCCTCCCCCACACAGGAACGTGGTCAGAATCTGTGGAGAGGGACAACCTGTGGAAATGACCACCAAGTGGAGCAGAGCTGCCCCAGAGCTTCAAGGGTTCATCTGTTCAGCCAGGGTCTGCCAAGGAGTTGGGGGGTCCTAAAATCACTGCTTGCACCAGGTGACTATTCCACATTCTAAATCACTCTGCTAGAGGGGCCCAGGTCCAAACCAGGGGAAACCACCGTTCCAAGCTATGACATCGCCCACGACTGTCCCAGAGTGTGGCTTTTGTTTGTTTGTTTTCAGTGCTAGGAATCAAACCCAGGGGTGCTCTCCAGCCCTCTTTGCTTTTTTTAGTTTGAGACAGGACCTCATTAAGCTGCCCAGGCTGGCCTTGAACTTGCGTCCTCCTGCCTCAGCATTCCAAGTTGCTGGAATTACAGGGGAAAATACCAGTAGTGCTTAAGTACCTGGATACTAGTCCTCAATAAATATTAGTTGTTAATATTATCTCCACTTCAGAGGAACCAGGAGGCAGGGTGTCATTAAATGCACATTTCTTCATTAAGAGAAGAAAGCAGCAATTTAGATTATTGGCAAAATCCTCTCCTAACAACAAGGTGCTTTCTCTTCTAACTTCTCCTATTGTCAGGAGCATTGACATTTGCAGGCTTCTCCCATGGGCCAGGGCCTCATCTGTGGTCATCTGGAGCACAGCAGTGGAGCCTGCTGAGCATGTCACAGTGATGGACCCGCCCCTCTGTCCTTGCACCCTCGACTTGGCATATCTGGGCACCACCACAGAGGCCGGGCACCCCCCCCACCCCAGGGCGCTGTGGGCCCCAGGGGGACGTTCTCCAGAGTGAAGCACTTTCCCTGGGGCAGTTAATCTGGCAATTAGCCTCTTCAAGGAAGTGGCTCTGGACAGAGTTTAATCAATCAGGATCATCAAACAAAGCTGACTAAGAATCTGGCACACAGATAATGAGTGAAGAAATTTTCATTGTAAACTCTTATCTGAAAGACTACTGAGAAGCTTCCAGACCCACCCCCCCTCTCTCGCCCGAAAAATGCCACTGTCGCCCAGCCAGCCGTCACTGACATGTCTGCCTCCTGTTACCTGCCCTGATTTTTTTTTTTTTTTGGTACCTGGGATTGAATCCAGAGGTGCTTAACTACTGAGCCACATCCCAGCTCTTTTTTATATTTTATTTAGAGACAGGGTTTCGCTAAGTGACTTAGGACCTTGCTAAATTGCTGAGGCTGGCTTTGAACTCATGACCCTCCTGCCTCAGCCTCCCAAGTTGCTGGGATTACAGGTGGCGCTATTGCGCCCAGCACCTGCCACGCTCTTAAAAAACTAAACAAAGCAAATGAAATGAGCAGAAATATATGATACAGACACAACATGCCTTAAAGCAAAAGAGGGTAACATCTTGATTTGTACAATAAATGGCCAGAGGCCGGATGGTCTGCTTCGCCACAAGAGCTTTGCTTTATCAGAGGATCCCTCTCTGAGCCGGCACTCCTGCGGAATTTAAAATAAACTCCCAGGACTTAAACCTGACTGACACGTGGCTTTTCAGGGCACATTCTCACCCAAGACAGGGTGCATGTGAAAGAGCTCAGGTGGCAACAGAGGAAAGAAAATCACCGTCCAGTGTGTGGGTCCTTCAGCACGCACGTCCTGCCCTACTTCTGAATTCTACAGTGCCACGGTTTTGTGTTGACAGTGTTCAAGAAAGAGCGACCCACATACTCTATTACCCGGCCAGTTGAAGGGCTCCTGGAAGAGCCGAGAATTGAAGTACAAGAAATATCCTGATACTTCAACCCGTCCACAGAGTTTGGAAGCTTGTTTCTCAAGGAGCCTCAGGGCCGCCTCGAGGCACTGGGAAGACAATGGAGCACAGCACACTGGCACCGGACCCTAGGCCTCAGGGGAGGATCCACTTATAGTCCAAGAAGCAAAACATCCATCATGAATCCTTTGCCACCTGTGAAGTAAAAAGGCCAGATGAAGACACTGGGCCGGTATGACAGGCCAGGCTCTAGTCTTACCACAGCACAGTGCAACCCATGACCCCAGCCAAGCTGCTTCTCTTCTTGGAGCTCTGGCTTTCTCCCCGCAAGGCTGAGAGGGCGTTTTGTAGTGAGGTGGCAAGCAGCTGGCCTCGCAGTCACAGGCACGCAAGCCCTTGCACAGTGAGCATGACCAAGGGTTTGCTTGAAGCACCTGTTTTGAAATTCTTTGCCTTCATATGTCCCACTTAAGGTGTATTGATCCCACGGAGACGCTGCCTGGAGCCCCGAGGAGCTGCCCAATAGTCTCAGGTACCTTGAAAGGCACTGCCCTCAGGGTGGGGGAAAAACCTGATGGGCCGCCGTGGGATCTGCTAACAGGGTAATCAGGATGACAGACACCTGCAAATGTTTTCATCCCCTGTCATATAAGGTACATCACACTCTGAAGCAATTGCTTATAGAGAATTGGTGCTGGTAAGTAGGAGGGGCAAAAGACTTTTTTTTTCCATATGAGGAAATAGGCAAATTGCTTCACCTTGTGACGTCAATGGGGGAAAAAATCTTTGAAGGGAATTCTGAACTTCTGAGTCTCCTCTTACAGGTACTGCGACCTACAGAACAAGAATGTTCTGCAAAAGCCCAGCCAAACATCCAGCTCCTCTCCTCAGCTCTACCCCAGCACAGTACTGCCCCAGTACAGTATTACCCCAGCACAGTACTGCCCCAGCACAGTACTGCCCCAGCACAGTACTACCTAAGAACAGTACTGCACCACAGTACTACCCCAGCACAGTACTGACCCAGCACAGTACTACCCCAGCAGCCCAAACGGTCGTCAGAACTGCAGCAGTGTGAACCCCCAGGCTAGCCCTTCACAGGAGGTGCTCCTGTCTTCTTCCTTTCTTCTTCAGATATCCCCATGTCTGACTGGAACTCTCTGTTGGCTACAGACTACATCCTAGACTTTCCTCGATCAACCCTCGAGCACCCTGCACAGGATCTAGACACACAGCAGATATCCTGAGGGACTCCTTTAGGACTAAAAAGCTGCCCTAAAATGGATCAAAATAGACATTTCCCCAGAGCAGATATAGACAGCTAATAAAAACACAAAAAGATGCTCAACATCTTTACTCACAGGCAAAATGCAAACTCAAACCAAAATGAGTTGCCACTTTATATCCACTAGAATAGCCACAGTCAGGAGGAGGACCAAGGAGTGAGGAGAGGCGATGGAGAAACTGCAGCCCTCAGAGCGCTAGGGAGTGTGCAAGGGCACAGTCACGCAGGAGAACTGTGCAACAGTTCCTTCCCACACCACAGAAACAGAGCTAACACGCGACCCCACAGCTCTGTTCCCAGGTATTTACCCAAGAGTTGGAGAAACACGTCCACACAGAAACTTTCCGTGAACATTCAGGATGACATTATTCATGAGGGACAAAAGTAGAGCCACCCGACTGCTATCAATAGACTAGTGAATAAAGAACACATGGCGTCTAAACAATGGAATGGGAGTTATCCATTTTAAAAATGGAGCCCTGATACAAGTCACACCTCAAATGGATCCTCAAAACATTAAAGAAAAAGACAAATGCTCACATTGCATTATTTCATTTATCTGAAACGACATGCTAAGAATAGGCAAAACCAGCTGGGCACGTTGGTGCAGCCTGTAATTTCAGCAGCACAGGAGGCTGAGATGGGAGGATCGCGAGTTCAGAGCCAGCCTTAGCCTCGGTGAGGGGCTAAGCAACTCAGTGAGACCCTGTCTCTAAATAAAATAGGAAATAGGGCTGGGGATGTGACTCAGTGGTTGAGTGCCCCTGAGTTCAATCTCTAGTACCAGCCACCAAAAAACAACAACAACAACAACAAAAACAAACAATAGGCAAAATCATAAAGAATGAAGTAGATTAATGGTCCTCAAACTTTGGGAAGTGGGTATGGAGTGGCCAGTGGGTCTGGAACTTCTTCTGGGGGCTGAGAACATGTCTTGGAATTAGTGGCCACATCTTGCGAATGCTCTAAAAATCACTGTACATGTAAAAAGGGTGATTTTACCACAGAGAATGCACAGTATCTTTCAATAAAATTGTTATTAAAAAGCAAATTAGATGGACGAGGCGGCCTCAGAGTGGCTATCAAACCTGAGCATGCGGCAGGCAGCTGGAGCCCTGTGAAACAGGGTGCTGGGCCCCAGCCCTGTGGTTTCTGACCCTATAGACCTTGGGCGGGGCTCAGGAATCTGATCTCTGACAAGGCCCCTGTGGGAAAGGTCCTCCTGGGCTGGAGCCACATTTTGAGATCCACTGACCTACAGCAGTGAACCCCAACTTCAGCACACGTGGTGGACACTGCAAAGTTGTCCAGGTGACTTCCCAGGTCCCCATCCAAAGGCCAGCTTGCTGGCTAGCTGCTGGGAGGGCTGTCGGTTAGCTGCTGGGAGGGCTGTGGGTGGGAGGTGTCCCTCACTGTGCACTGTGGGACAGTTCTGAAGGGCCCTCTGGCCGTGGCTCTCCAGGTGGTTAGTGAAGGCTCTCTCTCTGGCCTGCAGCTTGCCACCTCCCTCCACCCACCCATTCCTGCTCTGCCTCCTCCCTCTCCAGGCATTGATCCTGAGGACCCTCACTGATACGTATTCTGCTCACCAAACTCCATTTCAGTCTGTCTCACGGGAAAATCCAACCTGTCATAATGCATTGAATCATCTGGGGAGCTTGTTCAAATGCAGATTCTAATTCTATAAATCAGATCTGAGGTTCAGCATTTCTAACAAGCTCCTAGGTGAAGCCTGTGCCGATCCATGGCCCACTTTGTGTGGGGCTGAGATGACCTTGAAGTGCTTCTCTGGTTCCATAATAGGAAGACTATGATCCACCAGGTGGAGTGTAGAGAGAGAAAGGTACCATATTTAATAGGTCCTAAAAAGGGACTGATATTACCCTGTCCTTGAGATCCAGGCCACGGAACTGGGTCACAGGTAAGTGTGTTCAACGTACATCTTTCAGGTACTTCCAGCAGTTAACCCCCCGGGACGGGGGCCAAGACCTGCTAGAGTTACTTTGTGCTCTGTTGTTATAGTGAGCAATCTGCATTGTGCAAGCAGGAGACAAGTGGTGACTGATAACCCCTGCACAGCCTGGTCAGGGAAGCTACGGCTGGGTGGGAAGGAGGTGAGAGGAAAGGCAGAGGCGGGTGGTGGCTGCCATCTTCTGCCCTCCAATACCCCTTGCCTTCTAAGAGCATGCCGGCCAGTCTGCACCATGTCTAAGTTGGACTGGAATCTGCTCCTGGCTCACTGAGATCACCCCAACCTATCTCTGCGTTTTTCATTCTGTTCAGGCTGACTCTGCATAAAGACAGGCCACTGACTCAGGGCAGGTTTTAAAAAGAGAAAAGGGAAATTTCAATCAAAATTTCAAGATCTTATCTGAGACTGGCCAGAGAGCTGATTTGGGGTAGGGTTAGATGAGGGCAGCGTCCCTGAGAAGACAGAGATCCCTGGCCCTCTTCCATACACTGAGCTATGGTACCAGTCAGCAGGGCTGTGTGACAGATCTGTGAGTGCTCAGGGGAAAGGGGCAGGATGAAATTGAACCTGTAATACTAATTCTTATGACAAGTTATGAAACTTGGCAATTCAAGAGAATCTTTCAATTTTCAAATTTCCATCTGTGTTGTGAGTTCAATTGTATAATTTCACAAAAAATAAAATAAAATAAATAAGTGGGTTTCAGCTGAGCCTGGGGCAGAAGACTACCAACGAAAAAGGCAAAGGCAACTAACGAAGCCCATGTGGAGAAGCCGTGGTTCTAGGACCCAATTTTCTGCAGTTTCGCTAGATTTTCATGACAGTGACATAAAAACAAGATGGGGTGGGGGAGAAAGGAAAACCCAGGGTAGGTAAGTCCTCACCATTCTGGACTGTAGCAATGACACAAGTTATGCCCATACACTGTGTGAGGCACCCAGAAAGGGCACAGCCCAGGAGGCACACCGACAGCAGCAAGTAGGTTTATGAATGAATTTTCAAAGTGCTCGGCAAACTTGAAAACCCATGCAGTGTTGAAGACGCACTGCTCTGTCACTGTCACTTGCTGTCTCTTCTTGAGTGGTGTGCGACTGTCATGATGCCCCCTGATCCCACCTGTGGTACGTACTCACTAGAGGAGGCAGTCCCTGATCATCCCTTTGAAACCCCAGCCTTGTGTACAAAAGAGAAAGAAGTCTAGGTGCAGAGCAGCACAAACATCAGTGCTGCAAGTGCTGATTATTTACCAGTGTCTCATAACCTAGTGATTTCCAAACCTGCTGGAGCTTCTTATGAACATAAACACACACATCCCAACATAGGGCAAAAGGATTCCCAGAAACCTATACCAAAAACACAAGTAAATTATCCTCCGAGCAGGGATTTCTCTCCAGTTTCATTGCTTCCCACAAGGGGAACAATTTCTTGAGAACATAATAGTAAAGGAAACAATACACCACCAAAGAGGAAAATAACATCTTTATAATTACAGATTACTTCCCAAACAAATTGCACACCTCCACACCTACTCCACTGCAAGCCCAGCGACCACTCGGAGCCTGCCCGTCCCCTTCAGCTATCAACATTTAAAGCTTAACAGCTCAATCACCAGATTTCTGATACAGAAACTCTAGACAGCAAAACACTCTCAAATGACCCACTCATTTCATTCTGGGGAATGCGGAAAACAGTTATGGGAAGCACAAATCGGGGTTAATACCACTGCAGGCGAGCGCAGCGCCTTGCTGCCTCAAAGAGCCCAATTTCAGTGTGCCAGTTTCAGAGATTACCTAATCATTTCTAAGCTATTCAGATTTTATCAGGCAAGAATTAGCAGCCGGGCTTGGCCCATGCAGGCACAACCCTTTATCAGGAAGTCATCTAAGTCCGCATTACTGGAGCAAGGCACCCACATTGATTTCAACCTACTGGTTACTTATCCATTAAATGGGTTTCTTAACCATCACACTGGTTACTTAATTCCTACCCCATGGCTCCCCCAAGAAATAAAAAGTGCACTATAATTATATAAACTCTTAATTAAACTGAAGAAGTCAGTGTTGCCATTATCCATCAGTAATTCCACTCAATTAGGACAATAGACTTCCATTTATTACTGAACTCTTAATTGCTACTCATTTTCCTGGTTAGTAATTGCCAATCCTATCAGACAATGTGCTTAAAGAAAATTCTGCCATGAAATTATAT
The DNA here is from genome assembly GCF_048772815.1 of Callospermophilus lateralis. Taxonomy (NCBI): domain Eukaryota; kingdom Metazoa; phylum Chordata; class Mammalia; order Rodentia; family Sciuridae; genus Callospermophilus; species Callospermophilus lateralis. Next base: position 24,231,868 of record NC_135323.1, read on the forward strand.
TTCTCTCCATCAAAAGAAAGGTGGAATCAGAGAGCCCTTACGTCCTCAGGAGCTGGGTCCTCTTCTGCAGCCCTAGGCGACTCCAGGCTCAGGAATTTAAAGGCTGATGCCCCGGGGTGGATTATCCTTGCTCCGAACCACAGGAGACTTACCCACAAAGGAAGGGCATATTCAGGTAGCCAGAGAATCCCAAAGCCAAAGCCCAGCAAAGAACGCAAAAACAAAGCCGCCCCGTGCAATCTCCGAATCTCCAAGTCTCCAGGAAAGGCGCATCCTAGGTCCTGAGGTGCACGTCCACTGCTAGGGGCAGGTTGGGCGTCTGCTACATCTCGGCCACGGAGACCCTAGCTGGGGGTCCAAGGGTGGCAGCTGCGGGCGCCCCGACCAGGCCGACCAGCCTTGACCTCCTTGGGTCCGGCTTCCGAGTGGGGTCTTCGCCTGGCAGGCGCCCCGCGCACCAAGGTCTTGGCCTCCCGCGCCAGGCAGGGAGGAGGCGCTGCCGGCTCCGGGACGCTGCGGGCGGCCAGCGGCGCCAGCGACCTAGCCGCGACTCGCGGATGCGGCGGCCGCGGAGCAGCGCGCCGCCCGCCCCGGGCCCGGCCCGGCCTGGGCAGCGCCCCGGCCTGTCCCGCTGCTCATGATCGGCTTCTAGTTGGTCGAGAAGAGAGGAGCCCGCGGCCGGCACAGACACCGCGGTGGGGAAACTTGACAATTTATGCCCGGGCCCGGGGGAGGTCACCCGCAGTGCACCCGCCGATTGGCTGCGGCGGCGGGGCGCGCAGGCAGAGCGCGCGGCTCCCGAGGCGCACTGCCATCCCGGCGCCGGCGCCGGGGACAGGTGGGCGGCCGACAGCAGGCGCGGGCGAGGCGCGGACCGCCCACCCACCCAGGCGGGAGCCGTGCAAGACGCGCTCTCGCTGTTTGGGCTTGAGACGTCACACTCCCTATTTGAGCCTTCCAGTTGACAATGAGCTCAAGCCACTTACAGCCAGAAGACGTTAGGCATTTACTCCATCTTCAAGTCCCAGAGGAGGAGCGCGAGGTGGAAGACAAGTGGTGGCAAAGGTGAGCAGGACCAGGCCAGGGTAGGGCCACGGCTCTCCTCACGCCTGTCTTTCTTACAGAAGACTCTGACATCAGGGACATGTCCAGCAGTGCCCCAAGAACTGTGGAGCACCCCCAACCTGAGGTCAGTGAATCAGAGCACACTCCTTTTTATATCCTAAGAAAGGGAGGTTGGAAATAGTTCAGGTCCATCCTTGGCCCCTGAGCTGGCGACCAGGTGGACATGCAGATTCCTGGGTTCAGTGCTCCTTGACCCATTAAGAAGAGGGTTCCGGGAGGGGCTGCCAGGAACCAGAAGGTGATACAGCTGCAGATAGCACCCACACCCTAAAAGGGTCTGCTTCCTGGCCCCACAGCCCTACTGCCCACTCCACACCTATCCCTGGTCAGTGAACACACTCATCTGAGCCATCTCCCATTCCACTTCAGGTGTCTATTCTGGCCTTTGCAAACCCAACCACCCACATGGAAAGAAACCATAGAAGTAGAGAGAAGCCGCACAGCCCTCTCCTCAGGCCCAGGGCTGAGAGCCGTGCAGCTCCTCTGGTCCTGGAATGCAGGCAGTCAAGAAGGCATCTGTCCTGCTGTCCCGTGATGGGAATGATGAGCAGAGCTCCACGTCCTGTGGATTTCGGGCCAACCAGTGTTATCAAACCACGGTTTTAAAGCAGCAACAAACTAGAACTAGTCAGAAAATGTCTCCATTCCTGATGACTCGGGCACTCAAGAGACGACCTCAATCTGTTTAACAAGCTTTCCAGGTGAGGTGATGAAGGGGCAGTCCTCCAGCCTCAGTCCCAGGGCTTCATGTGACTGTGCAGCTTGCAGAGCCTGGAATTTGATTTTTTTATGCTATGTTCTTGTTTAACAAGACCAGGAAAAAGCAAAAAGGGACCATTACCAACTGATCTATTGGGTGCTTGCTGCATGCCCTGGGGCATGACCTTGTTAGTGCAGACACTACCCTATAGGAAGCTGCTCTAGTCTCTATTTTACTGCTGAGAAAACAGAATCAAGCATGTCAAATAATTTGTTGAAAGTCACACAACCAGCAAGTGGCAGAACTAGCTACAAACCCAGGCTTGGGTTGGCGCTAGAACCCAAGTCCCTGACTTAACACGGCACTGCTCATGACTAAAAGACCACCTTTCTTTGTATGACATACTGAAAAAAATAGAATCATGTGAAATATATATTGATGGAAATGTGCTTTTCTTTTTAACGTGTTGAATTTCCTAATGTCCACGATGAGCACGTATTAACAGTTATGACCAGCATAGTTTTTAACGTTATGAACTCCGTAGAGGGCTCAAAGGCCATCCTTGGCCCCCAGAGAAGACTAGAGGTCACTTTCCACATGTTTGGTGGCTGCAGAATCAGCCAAACTGGGGAATGGTGGGTAATCTGCTCAGCAGCCAGCCCAGGGTCAGAGGAGGCAGGCCAACGGGTAGCTGTGAGGTAGGTGGCATGTGAGGGGTGCAGGGACAAAGACACAGGTTTAAGGACTACAGTGGGTGAAGGAACCAAGCCTTCCTATTGAGAGTGGGCTTCTGTGGGTCTCAGACCTTGGTTTTTCTCCTGCAGCAGAGCAAGGCAGCATCACCTGTGACCCCAAAGCTTTAAGATGGACAACTACAAAGTGGGCTGTGGCGTCATCTTTGGCGATCACTGGCACAAGGCCACATTCAGGAGCACCTTCTGTCCCCTTTGCCTAGGAACCCCTGCCAGTCTCCATGAGGGGAGAGGCCAGGTGGAAGCACCTTGTCCTCCTAGCCTTACTCAGTCACATGAGCTGGCATCCTGAGTCCCACTGCAGTGGCCTTCTGCCACCCCACATTGCCAGTGTGTAGGTGACTTTGTGAACATTGACTACAACTCCCTTTAACCAGCAAGTCAAGTAAAAATAATTGAGCAGGCACTCTACTTACTAGAAGTGTCACCAACATCTATGTGCTGGAGCTCAGCGCACGAAGTTCTCACAGAAGCCACAGTGAGGAAAGTGACACACGAAGGCCGTTATTTTGCTTCCTGGGAGAGGCTGGCATTCACAGCACTGTGAGGCTCCCGTGCCCCAGGAGAAAGAGGCTCCCGTGCCCCAGGAGAATGAGGCTCCCGTGCCCCAGGAGAATGAGGGTCCCATGCCCCAGGAGAGAATGCTTTCACGTGTCTTGGCACCAAGGGCTCCAGTGCAACAGAAGTTTCTTTTTGGTCATAAAATATAAAATTAGGGTGACTGGCTCCAAGGTCTAGAGATGAGTGAGGGAAGAGGGGGTCATCCCACTCACTCAAAGACACCACCCTTCCCTTAAACAGGTCACTGCAGCAGCCTCATCACCACCCATTTCTAAAGTGTTTCTAAAATAAAGGAGCGTGTGTGTGTCCCCAAAGAAGCTCTGACTACCTCGAGGCCAGCAGGGAATGGGAGAATGAGAAACTGGGAGTCAGAAAGTTCTATGTCCCGAGGTCTGCTTGGTGGCCAGCCCTGCAGTCACTTCACACTGCAGCCATGTCCCCTCCCTGCAGCTGTTGTGTGGACTCAGTTCAGTACCCACGTCCTCCCCAAAGGCTGCAATGACTGGCCTCCAGCTAGAGGGGCTCGGTATGGCCTCATTTTAGGAGCACATATACACAGCATCTACGCAAATGCAAAGCCAAGCCCTGGGCACTGGCCGGCAAGGTCCCTGTAAAAGCAGTGCTGTGGCCAGAGACCAAGGTCAACACAGTTCTCTGTGGCCTCCTGGCCTTGCCTCTGCTCTCACTCCTCTTTGGAAGGGGAAGAAATATTGCAGGCTGTGTGTGAGGTGGAGTGCATTGGTAGGGAGGCGCGGAGGAGGAGGCCAGAGTGGACAGGATGCTTTGCCGAGATGCCCTATTGGGTAGGTCTGGGACGAGCCTGGCCCCATGCTTGGGACGATGGGCTGAGAATCTACCATGGAAGCTGAGCAGAAGCTGCCAGACATATTTCCTCGACTTTCTAGGTCATTTTTCCCCACAGGGTTTTGCACACAAAAGGGTTGGCGGCTTTATTCCTCCCTTAGACCAGGCTCCTCCATGGTCTCTGCCGGGCTCCATCATGTAGCCCAGCTTCTGCCCACGTGGAGGAGTGGGGAAAGGGGACACAGGCCGCAGGCCCACTCTCCTGACAGGAGCGGCTACAGCAGCCCACGCTCAGAAGTCCCCGCCCACGCCCATGGGAAGCCCAGCCAGGGAGAGACCCCACTATGTGAGTGGCAGGGCTACAGCTGGGGGTCGTAGGAAATGCTCAGGAGGGTGTAGGAGCACGTGGGGTGCCCTACAAATGCTCACAGTGGATGCTTCACTTTCAGTGCACAGACACTTTCTAACCCTGATATATAGATTGGAGTCCGATGTGCTTAGATCTCAGGATGGAAAGGTTTCTAAAGAAATACTCCAGAAATACCAGAATTCAGATGTAAAAAACCGTGTGAGAATTGAGAACAAAGCGGGCAAGGCAGAGGGAGCCTGTGACCTTTCATCCCAGCGCCTTCCCCCACCAGAGACAGTGGCGATCCGCGCAGCGCCATTTGATGCAAATGCCTCTCAGAAAAGCGCCAGTGGATAATAGATAAAAAGATTATCTGTGACATTATGAAAAATGAAAGTTTAAAAATGGCCACATGTCCCCAGGGGGAAAAAAAATTCCAAAACTTTATTCAGTCTTGTTGAAAGGCAAGAGAGAAGCCGTGTTCTGCTCAGCCTGCCTCTTGCCCATTGTTCTGATGCCTTCCCCAGCTCATCAGTTTAAAACACCTTGCCTGCTGGCTTCTCTTTGCTGGAAACACAAGGTCCGAGAAGCTACCACAGCCATTTCTTTCCCTAACTTGACTCAGGTGCTGAGGTTCTCACGCCCCCCTCCTCTGCCCCCGCCCCTCTGTGCAAGACTCATCTGCACACTTAACAGGTGAACCAGAGCTTCAAGGCATGGGCTCCCAGGCAGCAGAGTCTGATTTCTGTCCAGGTCTCTCTCAGAGGCTCAGGATGGAAGTCTCACATTTAATGGGCCAGGACCAGCTGTGAACCCCTCGGCTGGCTATGTGGATTTCTTTCTTTGCTGGAGAGAGGAGGAAAGATCCTAGACCTTCTATCTCCCAGGTTCTGGCACTCCGGCTCCACAGCGTTTCTTTTAAAGAGCACTTCACTAGTGTAACCCAAGACCCCAGGAAGTAGTTGATCCGTTGGACCAGCCACTTGGATCTCAAGTGGCTGACATGTTGGGGAACCTATCTGAACACCGAGGCCCTAAAAAGGTGCCACTGCTTCCAACCAAGGGGGAAGCACCAGTTCAGTGCGAGGGTCTAGAAAGAGACCACCTGGTACAGATTCAGTTCTGCTGCCTGCTAGCTGGGCTTCTGTTGAGAAAGCCTCAATATCTGAATTTCTCCATTTACCAAACAACTATAGTAAGATTATTGGGTTGAATCATATAGAATTGCTGACATTTGAACATTTTGAATAAAGTTAAGATTATTAGTTGGAACCACATAAAATTGCTGACATTTGATTGTCTCTGACATAAAAAATGGTGACTTCCTATGGCTCATCCAGATACCTCGAAGGTAGTCGATGTGGACAAAAGGCAGAGAGCCAGAGAAAGCTGTACCAAAGTGCTGGGTACACAGTGGTGCTCAACAAAGGTCAGCTGGCCCTGTATTGTCGAGAACCTGACAGCAATCATACGCCTGTATCCCAGCGCCTGGGGAGGCTGAGGCAGGATCATGAGTTCAAAGCAGTCTCAGCAAAAATGAGTGCTAAGCAGCTCAGTGAGACCCTGTCTCTAAATAAAATACAAAATAGGACTGCGGGTATGGCTCAGTGGTCAAGTGCCCTTGAGTTCAATGCCTGGTACCCCCAAATAAAAAAAAACATAGAAAGGGCTGGGGCTGGGGCTCAGTGGTTAAGCACCCCTGGGTTCAACACTGGTACAAAAAAAAAAAAAAAAAAAGACCATGGTGTTGTACACCAAGCTTAAACTCTATGTCTTCATGACTCCATTTTTTATTTTGGGGGGTGGGGGTACCAGGTATTGATCCCAGGGGCACTCGACCACTGAGCCACATCCCCAGCCATATTTTGTATTTTATTTAGAGACAGGGCCTCACTGAGTTGCTTAGGGCCTCGCTGAGTTGCTGAGGCTGGCTTTGAACTCTCGATCCTCTGCCTCAGCCTCCAGAGCCTCTGGGATGACAGGCGTGGGCCAAGGCATCCAGCTTCATGACTCCATCTTTTGTCTCATTTCCTTTTGAAAAATCCCTTCCCATGTGGAATCCCTCCCATTCTGGGGCCATTTTATCCATTCCTGGGCACTCTCAAAAGGCAGTTGGTATGACTGGAATTATACCTACACCTATTCAAACAGATATTTCAAAAATATGTTTGAAAATAAATGTGAACTGTAAAATGCACAAATAATGGAGGACAGGGTGGTGGCCCTTCTTTGCCTCCAACTACAGCTGGCTGGAAGCTGGGCAGCACTGAGCTCGGAATGAGGAGCAGCTGAGGTTGTCTGCAGGGAAGCCGTACACCTCGCGGTATGTCCCCAGTGTGGAACAGAGGCTCCCTCAAGACTGCTCATCCCAGGATGCGTCTCCCAGACCCCAGCCTGGTGCTCCTGTGGTTCAGTGGAACATTCTTCAGGGTGGGCTAAGGAGTTGCCTGTGCTCTGACCTGAAGGTGCTCAAGGCTGTGCACTTCTCTATGTGCTTTCTTCCTCTCTGTACTGCAAATGGAGGAGAGGAAGGAGTTGAGTCACTCCAACTGTTGGAGTGAGAAGGAAATAGAGGAATTAGAAAACCTATGGACAAGGGCTGACCTTGAAGACATAGCAGTAAATGTCAGCCTGCCAACCAGTGGGACTGAGCAGCCATCTGAGGGGCAGGCGTGCAGCTCGTCTTCCCACGGCAGATTTCAGGATGCAGCCCTTAGTTGTGACTATTCTGGAAACATCCATGCCAGCACTGGACAGGCTTCCTGGGCCGAGTTATTTGGGTGTTGTCCCTGACGTCCAAAGCAGAGCCCTATCCAGGCTCCCAGGCACAGCATTTCTGGTAGCAATCCCTAAGATGCCTGACCCTAAATACAGTTTCCTTTCCTATACACGTGCACGCGCATGCACACACATACGCTCCCATACTTTAATGAAATCAATCCCCAGTGGACTAATCATAATTATCTTGATAGTCAAAATACTTCTGGACTACAAAAAAAAAATTAGAGGATAATATAAGGATATATGTAAGGGAAACCTAAAGAGCTGTCCTCCAACTTATGAAATATGTATTTCAGATCTCCCTCACAGGTGAGCATGTCACCAACATGATATTTATTATGAATAGCATGGCATTTATAATTCTGCTATAGATGTATGTAAATACAAACAGGATGTGATACATCCCCTGTTTGGAAAATAAATGTGAACTGTAAAATGCACAAATAATGGAGGACAGGGCATGTGGCCCTTCTTTGCCTCCAACCACAGCTGGCTGGAAGCTGGACAGCACTGATTTGGAATTTATTTCACTGGCTTTGTTTGGTATCTGACCTTCTACTCCTCTTAGGCAAAGGGTTTGATTGTGGTTCACGGGGCCTCTTCTGGTTTGTTATTTGCTATAAAGAAACTGGCCAGATTCTGCCTGAGTCAGGTACTAGATCACAAATAATTGAACCAGGGTATGCTTGAGAGTAGAGGCCTCCCCTTGTACCCTGTGGAGCAGGTACAAACTGGGGCCACCTGGGACAAACCTGGACTTGGCATGGCGGATCACTTTGCTTTCATGCATATCATCTGTGTGACCAACCAGGAGCCTTGTGCCATCACAAGATCTGATGGGCTTCTCAGAATGAGCCAGTTTGTGACTCTTTTAGCTGAAAGTTATTCATGAGAATCCTGATTGGTAAACCGGGGAGTTGAGGAGGGATGCGCTGAGCACCCTCCCACTGCTGTGTTGCAGGCCTGTGTTGCAGAGGGCTCAGAGCACAATCAAACACACAGCCCCACAAGACCCACGGCCCCAGAGGGCCAGAGCATCCTTCCTGTGCATCAGGTCGGCTGAGTCCATGTCAGCACAGGTTGGACTGCCCTCTGTAGCACCCCAAAGCTGACTGGCCGTGGCTCGTCAATGCTTCCTAGTTCAGCCTCTTAATTGGCCTGTTTCTATGGAAATGAGCTTATTGCTAATCAGGCTTCCTCACAACTCCAGCCAGTTCCTGAGGCACACCTCGCATTTGAAATAGTGCTGAATTAGAACTGACCACAGATGTCAAGAGGACAGTCAATGGAAGTCAAAAGGCGCATCAGAGGAGTCAGTAAATTTGGTTTCCCTTTGGGAAAAGAAAAGCAGATCCTAAGCTTACTTAACCCCTTGAAAGGCCGGGTGCAGGGACACAAGGAGAAGTCCACGTGTGGTGGGCTGGTCTGAGCCAATGTCACATCCATGTGGCATCCTGCGAGTGTCTGGAACCAGGTCGGAGCTGAGTTTTCTGTCACTGCAGCAGCACACACCCTGGGCTCTGGCTTTGCTGGCAGAACACGGGAGGCAAAACCAGCATCCACCAGCCTGAAGGAGGGGTGCTCAGGCCTGCAGTCACCAAGGCTTCCCATGCCTGTCTGTGCCGCCTCCTCCGGCTCTGGTGCCCGCCTGCTCTGGTGCCCCACCTGCTCTGGCTGAAGCTTCACCGTGTGCCCCAGGTGCCTCCCTCACTCTCTCTGCGTTTAGGAATTAAGATGCATAGCCATTTTATCAAGGGTTGTTTCCAGCCCAAATTGCATTTGACCAGTTTTATTTCTGCCTGAAATTAAAACACAGAACTTACATATCCCAAGCTGTCACAGTATGAGTGAAACCCCAGAAATAAATCCCGTCTAATGACAGAGCAATCCGGAGACCTCAGTGGGAAACAAGATACTTTGTTTAATAATTATCAGGCTGCTTTCAGGGTCTGTCTGCCAAAGCAGCAGTGTCAGAACCGCACAGGGAAGAATTTTTCCCCTGGATTTCACCCTGGGAAAGACTAAAGCCATTTAAAACCAGACTGGACGCTTTTGATTTACATTTCTGATATTAAATGCGGAGCGGCTGCCTGCATCCATGCTACGGGGCATTACTTCAGTGCGAAGAAACGGGAGGTGGCAGAGATCCAGTTTACTAATGAACAAGCTTATCTGGAGGAAAACAGCTTTTCACACCGTAACAAACAATGAACACCTCTTAGATAACAAATTCAATGGCGAAAATATAGCACTGTACATGTCACAGTCCCGTAATTTAATGGAGGCACTTGCAGCATTAGTGGTTTACATTAATTTTTAAAATTAATTTTGTTTGGCCCGCAGGGAAAATATTTTCTTTTTTGTTTCTGATATCCTGCAGCTCATTAACACTGCTTACTGCTGCTCCACAATGCCATCCGTAATCGTCCACTGGCTCGCCAGAGGCCATTTTTAAAAGAAGAAAACTGGCAGAAGGGCGGAAGCGGCTTTTCTGCTTCCTTCCACAAAGAAAGGCCCTCCCAGCCTGACAGAGCTGCTCAGCAGCCATTCCGGGCAGCTCTGAACGATACCAGGGGCTCCTCTTCCACCGCTCACCAGCACTACCTCCAGTGCAGTGGCCCCCGAACCTGGGACTCTCAGGATTACCTGGGCACCTGGGCGGTTTTTGCAAAGATGCAGACTACGAGGTCCCCCGTCACGTCCACCTTCCCACCACCCCACAAAAGGGTTAACTACAGGCTACGAAGAACACAGGCCCCTCTCCCTCTGCCTGGGGCAGGGAGATCAGGGAATTCACTGCTAATCACTGCGGTTGTGATTTCTGATTTCAACTGGCAGCAAAGAGAATTGAACTGGAGTCCCTTGAGAGCAGCCAGCTCCACAAGGCAGACCCTGGGCTTGTTAAGCTGCCATGCTGCCACGCGATTATCAATTTTAAATTAATCTCCCCAGCCTCTTTAAAGTAGTTGCTAAAAATATAATCTCTGGGATATCTTACCATAAGACTTAACTAAAGGGAAAAATTTGGGTAATAATTAAGTGCTTCCCCGGGTCTAAGCCTCCTGTAAAGCCGTCTGGAGACCGGGCCAATCCACTGGCAGTGAGGAGGCCAGCCAGGGGCAGTCCCAGGGCCCGAGCGAGCTGGTTTATAAGTTACACACTTTCTCTAAATAAAACTTAAACAGGCAATGTGCATTTGAACAAAAGGTTAAAGATACAGGACTACACTGTATTAAAACAAATCCTTCCCTATTTTTAACCCAAAGAAGTTTGGAAGGGAAAGCCAGAAACACTGTCTAGACAGACTTTGGCTGAGCTCACGAGGGAGTCGTTACGAACTCACTTTATAGGGACATAATCTGGGTTATATATACAACACATTTTCTTTTTAAGGCAGCAACATGGTGGGACAGAATGAACAAAAGTGAAAGGAGTTCTTATTCACAGAAAGGGCCCTCGTGGAAAGATCTTTGGCCCTCACAGAAGCTCAAGCCCAAAGCAGACATTTCTGAGAGCTGCTGAGGGGGGTGAAGGAACCACAGTGACACCTTAGCAAAGCCCAGCCCTCTCCCCACACTGCAGCTTGCAGCCCAGTGAAAAGACGCTTCTGTGATCAGCAAATCCCAAGTTTCCCCAGAGAGAAGCATGTTTTTCCTTCCCTCCTCCAGACTTCCTATTTTTCCGGGCAACATGGTGCAAAGGCTGAATTGATTGATTATTTATTTATCTATCTACCACTGGGGATTTAACCACTGAGCCACATCCCTGGTCCTTTTGGTTTTTTTTATTTTGAGACAGGGCCTAAGTTTCTTAGGGCCTCACAAAGTTGCTGAGGCTGGCTTTGAACTTGAGATCTTCCTGCCTTGGCATCAGGAGTCCCTGGGATGACAGGCCACAAGCCTGGCAAAGGCTGGATAACTTAGAGCACGAGTTCTGAACTAATAAGTATCCCTTCTATGTGTGTATAGCCACTCAAGTCTGAAGGAATGAGAGCTCCTGGAAGCCCAGCAGGAACCCACTGGGCTGGGCTAGCCGGACACACAGAAGGAAGCCAAGGGGTGGGGGGAGGGAAAGATGGGGGACAGGAGACACTGTGGAGGGGGCGCTGGCAGGCGGCCTGGGGGGAGGTTTTTATATAACCACACTATGCCTTGTTTCAACAATAATGATAAAGAACATCTCCAACTTCATGAAATTCCATTATTTCTATAATTTCCTTTCTTAAGAGCAAAGAATAAAATAACTCATCCCTCCCACTACCAGCTAGATATATGACCTTGAGAAAGCTTCTTAACATCTCTGGTTTTAAAAAGTGGGCTGGTAAGACAAGCTCTAAAATTCTGATCTAATTATTCTGAGTTTAAAAAATCTTACCATATAGAACTTAATTTTGACTCCATCTTTCGCCAAGTAAAAATAAAAATGAAGAACTTATTAGCAGACACATTTTCACTGTATAAACAATAGAAAGTGTAAAGGTTTAAAAAAAAAATGAGTCAATCAGCTACTGGGGGAGGCAGGGCTGAGAGAGAAGGCCCACACAACACAGCGAAGCCCCTTGCAGAATACAAAAAAATGAGCCAGTTGCACACACCTCAAAAACAAAAGGAAAAGGAAAAGATGGTGCAGTCATGGGAAAACCCCAAGCCTCTGGAGAGTAGAGGAAACTCTCGCTGGAGGCCAAGGTCCTCTTTGTTGAGGCCAAGTTTGCCTGGGAAGAAGGGGGTCCCGAAAGCAAAAGTATCGGTGGCAGCTGGGGGTTCTAAAGATCTGGTCTTTGCCAGGCCCCTGACTGATTTTTGTACAGATTCCTCCTGAAAATTTGTCTCAAGCTGTGGGCTTCCTTCTGAGTATGCAAACAGATTCCCTTAAACATACTTCCAGGGGTTCCTGGGCTCCTTGATGGTTTATCTGCAACCTCAACCTCGCAGGGATGGCTTAGGCCCAGGACAGCATCCTGCTCCAGGCCCCTACACAGGCACATCTCTATCCCATCCCATTTGCCTGAAGGCCTGTAGCACCCCCTTTTTCTCAAGAAGAAATTTATTTTTCAATTAAACACATAACCTGACTCTCCCCACTCACCAGAACAATTCCGCAGGAGTCTGGCATGTGTGGCTCCGGAGCGGAAGGTGGAGGGACAGAGGACAGTGGAGGGACAGAGGACGGTGGACGCAGTCTGATGGCCTGTGGGTCCTCAGAGGTAGGGCTTTCATGTGGAGGCTCAGCTCAGAACCTTCTTCCATGGAGAATTCCACCAGTAAACAGGTCCTCCTCCCCTCGTATTGGACCTCCTTTCTCCATCCTTTTGACCTGCCATCCCCCCTACAGAACTAATAGGAAATGGGCACCTGCCGGGAGGCCCAGTAGGAAGCACCCTCTTGGAATGTCAGTGAGGCCTGGGGCCCTGCACGACACACATTTGCCCATTTGCTTAGCTTAAGCTCATTGGGAAGTCACCTGGCTCTGCCCTCACTTGGGTGCATTCTAATTGGCACAGGAATACTGGCTTCTGAGGACAGAAATGTGCAAATGCGTTTTAGAGAAGCATGATCCCACCCCATCAGTGTTGGATATTTTTTTAAATAAGATTTTTAGTTGTAGATTGGCCCAATGCTTTTATTTATTTTTATGTGCTGCTGAGGGTCAAACCCAGTGCCTCACTCATGCTAGGAGAACCTTTTCCCTGAGCCACTGAGCCCCAGCCCCAGCCCACATCAGTGGTGGATATTTTTGAAGGCACTGTTGTGCATCCCCCAAGTAGCTACAGTGACCAGTTCCTCAGGGGCCTGAGTCTGGCCTGGTAACCTCATCACAGCCTGCTTTTCAGAGCGCCTGGCCATCCTCTATCACCCTCCTGCGTTTTCCAGGCGGATTATGAATCCTATGGGAGGAGGAGAAAAATGGCGGCTGAGGGGCAGGCTCTCCCTCTCGCTTCCTCTCCAACCAATCGCCCAACTAAATGGGTCCAAAAACCTGTCCTCAAGAAAGTGGCAGGTGAGGCACTGAGATCAGAGGAGCTGCAGATTCAGTCACTCAGCTGAATGGAGAGTCCACAGATGGAGTCTATCACCAGACAGCCGACATGCAGGGGAGCAGGCAGCAGACCTCTGCAAGAAGAGCCTGAGACTAGCACTCCTTAGTGGCACTGCTCTGTGCTGGCCCAGGCAGGGTGGGTTTGAAACTCACTCCTCTAACTCTGAAGAAGACACCGTCTCTGGTGGGCCAAAGCAGTGCTGCAGGGACAGGCCTGCACCAAGGGTTTATTAGAAGATTAACTGCTTAGGAGCTGGAGTCCCATTGGCTCAAGGAAAAGGTTCTCCAGAGTTGAATTGTCAGTCCCCATTTTTACTAAGGTGACTTCCCAGCAGTACTGCATGTGGAGGAGGCCAAGTTGCCAAGCTCGACTTTCCTGAGATGTTCCTCACTCCATCTTGGTGGTCTGGGCCCTGGTGGACTGACTTTGATTAGCAATATCAATCCCACAAAGAAGTGCGTGGGAGGACAGGAACTGAGTGGAGGGCGGATCTAGTCAGACAGATACAATAACATAGCTAAACACAGACAGTCTGGGTAGAGCTGAATGTGGAAAAGCCCTCACTTCTTAATGCCTTCAGAAACTGGGGAAAGGATGGGGCTGGGTGGCTCAGTGACAGCCGAATGCACTTCAGCTCACTGTACACACATAGAGCACAATTTGTTATGTCTCTGGTTGTACAAAGAGTAGTCACACCATTCATTTCTTCATAAATGTACTTAGAGTAGAGATGTCCATCTCATTCCACCATATTTCCTACCCCCTGCCCCTCCCTTACCCTCTCTCCCCTTTGCCCTATCTAAAGTTCCTCCATTCTTCCCATGCTCCCTATCACCACCATTATGGATCAGCATCCACTTATCAGAGAGAACATTCAGCCTTTGTTTTTTGGGGATTGGCTTACTTTACTTAGTATAATATTCTTCAACTCCATCCATTTACTAGCAAATGCCATGATTTTATTCTCTTTTAATGCTGAGTAATATTCAATTGTGTACATATACCACAATTTCTTTATCCATTCATCTATTGTAGGGCATCTAGGTTGGTTGTACAATTTAGCTACTGTGAATTGCTGCTATAACCATTAATGTGGCTGCGTCATTGGAGTATGCTGGTTTTAAGTCCTCTGTGTATTAACCAAGAAGTGGGATAGCTGGGTCAAATGGTGGTTCCATTCCAAGTTTTCTAAGGAATATCCGTACTGCTTTCCAGATTGGTTGCACCAATTTGCAGTCCCACCAGCCATGTAAGTGAGCACCTTTCTCCCACATTCTTGCCAACACTTATTGTATTCTTTTTTTTTTCTTAAATTTTTTTACTTGTAGATCGACATAGTATTTATTTTAATTTTTATTGTAGTTGTCATTGGATCTTTATTAATTATATGTGGTGCTGAGAATTGAACCTTGTAGCTCTCACATGCTAGATAAGCACTCTACCCCCGAACCACAACCTCAGCCCCTACAATATCTATTTATTTTTATGTGGTGCTGAGGATTGAACCTAGTACAAGGCAGGCAGGCACTCTACCTCTGAGCTACAGCCCCAGCCCTGTTGTTTGTATTCTTTTTTTTTTTTTTTTTTTTTTTTTAGTGAGAGAGAGAGAGAGAGTTTTTTAATATTTATTTTTTAGTTCTCGGCGGACACAACATCTTTGTTTGTACGTGGTGCTGAGGATCGAACCCGGGCCGCGCGCACGCCAGGCAAGCGTGCTACCACTTGAGCCACATCCCCAGCCCCTGCTTGTATTCCTAACAATTGCCATTCTGACTGGAGTGAGATGAAATCTTAGAGTAGTTTTGATTTGCATTTCTTTAATTGCTAGAGATGTTGAACATCTTTTCATATATTTGTTGATTGATTATATATCTTCTTCTGAGAAGTGTCTGTTCAGCGCCTTAGCCCATTTGTTGATTGGGTTATTTGTTTTTTTTGGTGTTAAGTTTTTTGAGGTCTTTATAAATCTTGGAGAGTGGGATTTATCTGATGTGTGTGTGACAAAAATCTGCTCCCATTCTGTAGTCCTGCCCTAACGTGTGCCAGGCCCTGGGCTAGGACCTCTACTGCTGAGAAAGAGGCTGGGAAGGGAAGGAAGAGGAGGCCCCAGTCCAGGTTCTGTTTTTATTTTGTAATTACCTCAAGGGAAAGTACTTAATATTTTGGTGTTTTAGTTTACTAATAACTTTTAGGGTTGAAAGAAAAATAATCACTTCAGCAAATGGGGTTAAGAGTCTTAGATTCAGAAAAAGGACACTGAACTCCTGGTGCCAGCTCTGTCAGGTAACTTCCCGGTGGCAGGGAGAGAGAAGGCCCTAGAAGCCGGGGTCGGGGGTGGGGTGGGGGGTGGGGGTGGGTGGGAGGCACTTCCTCTCCAGGGCCTCACTCCCAGCAGGCACCTGCCCATGCAGCCTGGCCATTCCTGCTTGGCCCAGATCAGTCCAGGCATTCACAGCCTGATGGCTTGGATCTGTTTGCTGTCCCAGGTATGGATGTCTCTAAGGTCCTTTACACTTTTTTTTTTTTCTTTTTTTCAGTGCTAGGTATTGAACTCAGGGGCACTCGATCACTGAGCCACATCCCAGCCCTATTCTATATTTTATTTAGAGACAGGATTTCACTGAATTGCTTAGCGCCTCATTTTTGCTGAGGCTGGTTTTGAACTCACAATCCTCCTGCCTCAGCCTCCCAAACTGCTGGGATTACAGGCTTGAGCCCCGGGGCCTGGCTTTAAGGTCCTTTTTAGCTCCACAGTCTGGGATACATCCTGTCATTGTCTGCATACTCTGCCAAGAGGGTACTGAGGACAAAGCACATGTGAACTGTCCTGTGACCTTGCCACAGTAGGGGATAAACGGAAAGCAGGACTTAGTGCACTGTTTTCATGGCTCCGATGATTAGACACAGAAGACAAGGACTGGCCTACTTGGGAGCCCCTGGAGCCCGGACCCTGTGTGCCCTGGAAACATGTCACGGGGCTGTGGCTCCAGCAGTGCACAGCAGCCTTCCTGGTCAGCCCAAGCAGAGCGTCTCAAGACCTGCCAAGGCTCGTGAGGGATTTAGTGTCAGGGGCTGCTGTGCATCACTCTACACACCCCTGGCCCGGAACCAAAAGGGTTCAAGATAATTTTAAAAGATAATGGAGAAAAAACACTTCAAAAATGACGGTAGGGGCTTGCTGGGAGGTATCCCAGGGGTAGAGCATATGTTTAGCACATATAAGGCCGTGACTTTCATCCCAGCACTGAAAAAACAAGTGAGTGGTGGAGAAGAAGAAGGTCAGTCAGCACGGTGGAGCGGGACGAGGCTGGCCTTCCAGCTCTCCACCATGTATCGGTCACCAGTGGCTGCCCACCTGGCTGCAGGCTTCCCCCAGCCACGGTGATGAGGGTCCCCTAGCCAGTTTCACAGTCCAGGGGGCCACAAGATTCAGAGAAACCAACTCTTCCAAAGAAGCTCAATTATTCCTGACCCCACGACCAGAGTGCGGTCTTCTGAAGATCTACAGAAATAAAACAAATACGATGGACTACACAATATCTTCCCGCTCATGCATTCAGAAGTCCCAGCGCTGAGTCTCACTGTGCTGCGGGCACCTCCCCTGCAGAGCTCCTGGTGCCCTCCAAGGAGGCCTGCGGGAGAGGTTGGCCCTCTGGTTCTCTGCCAGTCGGGCTTACTTGGGAGATTCTGGACTAATACTTCCCAAACTCTGTTCAGGGGACCTGGACACGTGAGTGAGTGTTCTAGGGTTGAATCTGTTGGCAGCACACTATAAGCATCTCCACCTACTCCAGCCCTTTCAAAAAACCTGTTTCATCTGAACTCACTCAATAATTCTCAAAGAAAATCCTTTATCCAAGAACAACCATTCATATCTTCTGGGAAAAATATTCCGGCAAACATTTCTGAAAATGCCCATCTAGAGAAGAAGAATGCGTATGTTTTTGGAATCCCCCAAAACATTATTCCTCTTGGTGAAATTCTGAGAGCTATGACAGGACAGTGAGTTTGACAGGCATTTCCTGGAAATCACCGGGGAAATGTCAATTCTCAGTGGCTGGTCAGTAGCAGCCTGAGGGAGTTGAGATGCCCGTGTGGACGAAGGCCGTGAGTCCCCCTTCCAATGGCTCAGCTTCACAACTTCCCTCCTCGCCCTAAGAGGGACATGCCAATGTGGGCCATGGGCAAGACGGAGAGCTGAGAACTGAGGGGTCCCTGTGTGAGGGGAGCGCTCAGAGGGAGGACAGGTGTCAGCGACAGAGCGGGACAGGGCGGCGGTATTCTGGATCTCTGCCGTTCTCCTCTTTGATTCAGGGGGCCCAGAGAGAGTAGGCCACTCAGGCTGGTCTCGAGTGGAGGCCTTGAGCTTGGGGTGAGGGAACCATGGTGGCTCACTGCAGTGCAGCCCAACACACTAACACATGGTTGAGACCAGAATTGGGGACCCAAGTACCAGATTGTCACCAAATAGATAAATAAGTACATAAACATGAATGAATGAGTATGTACTGGACTCCTCTCTGGACCTAGAAGCCTAGTCAGGAATCTGGATTTCCAGAGGCCTCTTCTTTGAGAAACCCAGCTAACAGGAATC